>NC_132805.1:19791877-20030566 GCF_048594095.1 Paramormyrops kingsleyae
AACGAGACTTCACGAGACTTTCGGCAGTATCCAACATGGCGGCGCGCTTCTAAAACAAACTAACAACAAGTAATTAGATATCTTCGCCAACTTAGAATAACCTAAAATTAAGTGAGTAAATAAGTAAAAAGTATATAATTAATTGCGGTTCATTTAAAATCTTCACTCTGGAGGAGTCTGCGGACGGATTGGATAACCTATTTACTTTCATCGACGAGTGTTTTGACCGGATTATAATGGGGAAACCAAAGCCTCTCACCGAGACTCCGACCACCAGCAAAACCGCTTCATCCACCAAAATTCGAGCACTTCAAACAAAAGGAGCTGGTTAAAAGCCGAGGCAGGGAACTGAAGGGGACAAACTTCAGTGTCAACGACCAGTTCCCTAAGGAGATCCTGGAGCGACGCCGGGTCCTGTTTCCCGTAAGGAAGCGTCTCATAGACGGAGGTTCCCGAGCGGTCATCACCGTGGACAGGTTGTATGTCAACGGACAACTTTACTGCGATCGGAATATTACCCCCTGGCTATACTAGAGTAAAATAATCCGGAGGAAAAAAAAAAAAAAAAAACCCGCTAACTTTTCCAAGGTATGTCTCCGTTAATATAATAACTGCTGGTCTCAAAGCATAGTCTGAGGTAAGATGTGCCCACGTCTTACTAGTGACTGCACCCCGCTTTTTCTCTTTATCTTCTTTAATTTAGCTGTTATTTTCTCTCCTCTTTTCTTCTTCTCTCTTCTCCTATATATAACGTATAACACCATGATTATGCATAAATGCATCACACATAACGTACGCACACATGCAGCACATAAACAGACCATACACATAGACACATCACACACATATGTACTTCACACGCACACAAAGGTACATAGGCACTTATGCGCACATATAAGTACAGGTGAGCATAGGCACGCGCATGCGCACGCACAGACACACACACCTAGCAAGCTTCTCACACCCGGCGAGTTAGTTTAAACATGAGCACAATAAGGTTTGTCACATGGAATGTACGTGGTGTTGGCTCCAGAGTAAAGAGGCTAAAAGTTTTTAATCACCTGAAAGATTTACAAGCAGACATTGTCCTCCTACAAGAGACACATCTGTCCAAAACAGCTGCAGATGCACTCACCTCACCACAGTTCCCTCATGTATATTCAGCTGGATACAACTCAAAACAGAGAGGAGTGGCCATACTGATTAATAAAAAAATACACTTTACTACCATTAACACTATTACAGACCCAGAAGGTAGATTCATTATAGTCAATTTATCTATCCAAAACATGAACATATGTATCGCTAGTGTATATGGCCCAAATGTTGACGACGACTCCTTTTTTCACACTCTTTTCACCTCACTTTCTGAGCATTCTGACTCCACACTTCTTATAGGAGGGAACTTCAACCTGATTTTTAACCCTGAAATTGATAGGTTTAGTAATGCAGGTAGCTATAGGAACTGGCAATCCCCAGAAATCCTGAAACAATATATGAGGGACCTTGGTCTATGTGATGTTTGGCGTTCTCATCATCCCACTCTTAGAGAATATACTTTTTTCTCGTCTGTACACCGATCATACTCCCGCCTAGACCACTTTCTAATCAGTAGCTCCAAAATGAGGGACACTTCAGCGGTTCAGATCCACCCTATCACTATCAGCGACCATGCCCCGGTCTCCCTCACTCTGACTAACACAAAGGTCACTCCGCCAATCAAACATTGGAGATTTAATACATCATTACTTAAAGATCAAAATTTTATAAATTATTTCAAACAGGAGTGGGCACTATACTTGGAGGACAATGACACACCAGGAATCTCAGCTTGTGTTCTTTGGGAGGCAGGGAAAGCAGTCATGCGAGGTAAGATAATTTCTTATTCCTCACATAAGAAAACAGTAGAAAATTCACTAATATTAGAACTAGAGCAGGGGTGCCCAAAGTGGGGCCCACGGGCCAAGGTTGGCCCGCCGTACTATTTAGATTGGCCCGCCAATGAATATCTAAAATTTTAAATTATACTGTACTAAAATTTGTTTCAAAAATTCTTAAAGCAAGAATCCCAATGTAGCTATCCGTGCGTTTACTTTTTAGTGTACGTTGGCCTAACTAATATACAGTCGAACCCGGTTATGTCGCCGGACTAGGGGGTTGCCAAAAAGCGTCGAGATAACCGATGATCGAGATAACCGAAAACCAATATGGCGGCAATATACTGTATTAAGATATGCTTGAAATGTATTTATGTGCGTTAATAAATTAGAATGTACATGCACGGGTTTTTGGCGTTGCCGTGATTTGTTTGATGACGCGATCGGCATGCTATAAAAATGCACATACATGTCGGCTAACAACAAAAGGCATATGTGCACCAACTAAAAGCGGAGATTTACCAGTATACAATAAAAACCACCGTCGATTCTCGATACAAACCTTTAATTATATTATCCAACACTGCAAACACAAAGATCGCTCACAAAATCACAAAAAAACCTGCGGGGTGTAATTCGTTGTTACAAAAAGCAAATCTGCAGTGTCAAAATTACATTCACAAGTCATTTCGCTCTGACAGCTCTGAAATGTATCGTACACGCAGTTAATATGGTTTCTTTACAAAGTCTAAAATGCTTAGTTGCTTTTTGCCTTTAACAGTCTGCTTGAAAACAAATGCTTCGATATTATTTATGCTGTCTAAAACAGTCCATCCCCTACAAAAGAACCATACTGTCAAATTTTTTGTAGCATTTCTATCACCTCACCGGCAGAGGGAATTGGTTCCAAATCTTCGTCCGCATCTTCTTCATCTTCGTTGTCATTGCCGCATGCAGATATGCTTGGCTTTGGTTTTGATGGGGATTTACCTAGATCACGTTTCACCTGCGTTGTTCAGCGAATTACCATGCGAATGCGATTTGAATACGCGATGTTTAGCACTTGTGATACATTTTAAAAAGCCGGCGATTAGTTACGGGGATGGAGATAACCGATGTTAAGTGGCGATTTTGGCCCTCTTTTGTGCTCGAGATATTAGGGTTCGGCGACATAAAAGAATCGACATAACCGATGAGAAATGCTATTGCAATAAGGGAATTTGGCGGTTCCACTTCAAAAACGTCGACTTAATAGGGTTGGCGAGTTAGCTTAGGTCGAGATAAGTGGGTTCGACTGTATATTATACAGTCCTCACTCATGGTGCTTTGATTACATTTGAAATATCTAAGACTAAAATTGAAATACAAGCAACTATAAGGGTAATGTAGAGTATATCTGTGCACATATGTACATTTCCACACTTCATAAATAGTCATATTTTAACAATTTACAAAAAGTCCCATGAGTCTTTGCTTATATTGTTGCTACTGTTGTTGTGTTGCTGTTGGACATGCACTCTTTGACATTTTGCACTACATGTGATTACAAAAGTTTAGACGTGCTCTAAATGCCTATATATGACTTATTTGTCATATTTTGTTTAATGTTATTTACACAGAAAGGAAGGTTAGATAACTGTTTGATAAATAAAAGTAGCCTACTTTACTTTACTATTAGTGTTTGTATTTTGTGTAAAATATTACATTTGGCCCGCGGTCCTCCGATAGATTTTCATTTTGGCCCACTAAGGGAAAATGTTTGGGCACCCCTGAACTAGAGCAAAAGTGAATATGCAGCCGCATCCCAGGAATGCATTCTGGATGAATTAAGGAAAACAAAACTTAAATTAAACGAGATTAATGATAAAAAAATACAGTTCTTGGTGCAAAGGCTTAGACTGGAAAATTTCGAACAAATCAACAGATCAGGTAGATTTTTAGCCAACCAATTAAAGCTGAACAAGGAAAAAATAACAATCTCTTCCGTAAAAGACCTATTAGGTAACATTACACATGACCCAGATGAAATAAACAACACCTTTAGAAATTTCTATGAAAATTTATATAAGTCACAGATTGATCCACCACAGGCTGATATTGATGAATTCCTTAACAATATAAATCTTCCAAATTTACAGGAAGATCAGGTAATGGCACTGGAGGCACCCATTTCAGTGGCAGAACTCCATGATGCCCTTCAGCATATGGCCAACAATAAGGCTCCGGGACCAGATGGTTTTCCAGCAGAATTCTATAAAGAATTTTGGACTACGTTAGAGCCCACTTTCCATAGAATGGTATGTCATATTAAAGAAAGCGGCGAATTACCTTTAACTATGAACTCGGCCAATATTAGTTTACTCCTAAAACCAGGTAAGGACCCCACGCTCCCATCTAGTTATCGTCCCATATCACTAATAAACACAGATCTTAAATTAATATGTAAAGCTTTAGCAAAAAAACTGGAGAAAGTCACCCCTTTCATAATACACCCTGATCAAACAGGCTTCATCAAAGGTAGACAGTCGGCAGCCAACACACGCAGGTTAATTAACTTAATGGATTACTCTACCATCAACAAACTAGAAACTACAATTATTTCTTTAGATGCAGAAAAGGCTTTCGACAGGGTAAATTGGAAATTTCTTATAGCAGCACTAAATAAATTTGGGTTTGGATCATCTTTTATTACCTGGATTAAAATTCTATATAGCTCTCCTAATGCATCAGTCAGGACAAACAACCAAACTTCACCAAGCTTTCTTCTCCAGAGGGGTACTAGACAAGGCTGCCCACTCTCCCCCTCTCTCTTCGCTATTTTTATTGAACCTCTAGCAGCCATGATAAGACAAAATAGAGATATTACAGGTATTCAAATTAAAAATGAGCTTCATAAGATAAGTCTTTATGCAGATGAAGTTGAAGTTGAAGTTTATTGTCATGTGTACTAAGTACAGCGTACAGAGCACAATGAAATTCTTACTTGAAAACCCCCCCCCACACACAGACAGAACATAAGACAAGATACACACAAGACATAGAAGACAAAGACAAAGTGGTGTAGCAGCAATAATAATAATAAATAGTCTAAGTTGCATAGTTTGAGTGTGCATAATATACAGTGACAGTGCATAGTGTGAAGTAAGTTGCACAGTAAGGGATTTTACCACAATTACTGATTGTTGAATAGCCTGATGGCACTGGGGTAGAAACTGTTCCTGAATCGAGTCGTGCGTGTGAGAATTGTCCTGAGTCTCTTGCCTGATGGCAGGAAAGTAAAAAGTGCCAATGCAGGGTGGCTGGGGTCTTTCAGGATGTTCTTGGTTTTCCTGAGACAGCGCATGCTATAGATGTCCGTTATTGCAGGGAGTGGTGTGCCTGTGATCTTCTGAGCTGTTTTCACCACCCTCTGCAAAGCTTTCTTGTCTTGAGCAGTGCAGCTGCCGTACCAGGACGCAATACTCCCTGTGAGGATGGACTCCACAGTGCACCTGTAAAAGCTGGTGAGGACAGAGGTGGACACCCCAGCCTTCTTTAGGCGTCTGAGGAAGTGAAGTCGTTGATGGGCTTTTTTGGTGACCGATGCTGTATGGTCTGAGGACTTGAGGTTGGCACTGAGGGTGACCCCAAGGAGCCTGAAGCTGCTGACCCTTTCCACGGCACCTCCTCCGATGTAGATAGGGGGATGAGCTGCATCCTGCCTCCTAAAATCCAAAACCATCTCCTTGGTTTTGCTGATATTGAGAGAGAGGTTGTTCTCCTGGCACCACTCTGCCAAGAGTCTCACCTCCTCTCTGTAGTCCGTCTCGTCGTTGTTGCTGATCAGGCCGACAACGGTGGTATCATCAGCAAACTTGATGATAGTGTTGGAGCTGTGTCTGGACACACAGTCGTGTGTAAACAGGGAGTACAGTATTGGGCTCAGAACGCTTCCCTGTGGTGTGCCAGTGTTGAGGATCATTGTGGTGGAGGTGTTTTTGCCGATCCTCACATGCTGTGGTCTGTTGGTGAGGAAGTCCAGAACCCAGTTGCACAGAGTAGCACTGAGTCCCAGCACCCGCAGCTTCTGGATCAGCTTGGAGGGAATAACTGTGTTGAATGCAGAGCTGAAGTCCACAAACAACAGTCTGGCATAGCAGTTCTTATTGTCCAGGTGAGCCAGGGTGGTGTGGATGGTGTGTGAAATGGCGTCGTCAGTGGATCTATTGTGACGATATGCAAATTGGAGGGGGTCCAGACTGGTCGGAATGGAGCTCAAGATGTGCCTCATTACCAGCCTTTCAAAGCATTTCATTGTGATGGAGGTTAGTGCAACAGGCCGAAAGTCATTAAGGCAGCTGGCTTTGTTCTTCTTGGGAACTGGGACAATGGTGGTGTTTTTAAAGCAGATGGGGACAGTTGAGCTTTGCAGGGAGGTGTTAAAAATGTCAGTGAAGATGGCAGACAGCTGCTCGCTGCACACCTTCAGTACACGACCCGAAATTCCATCTGGACCGGCAGCTTTGCGGATGTTGACTCTGTTAAACATGTTCCTCACGTCCGCAAGAGACACGGTTGGAGTGACGTCATCATGCAGATCAGCCGGAGCCCGCTCTGGGGGGTGAGAGTTAGCGAGCTCAAAGCGTGCATAGAATGCATTCAGTTCGTTTGGGAGTGATGGGCTGGCGGAAACGAGTGAGTGAGCTCGTGGTTTGTAATCCGTCAGCGTCTGAATCCCCCTCCACATCTGACGGGCGTCACGTGTGCAGCTAAACTGGGAGTCCACTTTGCTGCTGTACTCCCGTTTCGCGCTCCTGATGGCTTTCCGGAGATTGTATCTGCATTTTTTGTACAGGTCCGCATCTCCGGACTGGAAAGCACGCGTGCGCTCGCGGAGCTTACGCCGGATGGTAGCGTTAGCCCAGGGTTTCTGGTTGGGGAATGTCCGTACAGTTTTAGTGGGGATGCATTCCTCTACGCAGGTCTTAATGAAATCAGTTACCGCCGTGGTGTACTCGTCCAGGTCAGAGGATGAGTCTCTGAACATGTCCCAGTCCACACAGTCAAAGCAGTCCTGAAGTTTCTCCTCTCCCTCCCGTGTCCAGCGCTGCACCGTGCGTGTCACCGGCTCCTCGCGCTTTAGTTTCTGCTTGTAAACAGGCAGTAACAACACCGCGCTATGATCGGAGGTGCCCAGATGCGCGCGAGGCAGAGAGCGATATGCACTCCGATGTTCGGTGTAGCAGTGGTCGAGCGTGTTGTTTCCCCGAGTGGGGCCGGAGACATGTTGGTGATATTTTGGGTACACAGTCTTAAAATTCGCCTTATTAAAGTCCCCAGAGACAATGAACAATCCATTCGGCTGCGCATCCTCATGGCTGGTGATCAGCTGGTAGAGTTCACTCAGAGCACGCTGTGTGTTCCCTTGCGGTGGGATATATACCGCGGTCAGAAACACTGCGCTGAACTCTCTCGGCAAGTAGAACGGCCGGCACTTTATCAGCAGGTACTCGAGGTCCGGAGTGCAGTTCCGTGCAATAATTTCCACGTTCGTGCACCACGAGTTGTTGACGAGGAAGCACACACCACCCCCTCGTTTCTTCCCCGACATCTCTGTCCGATCAGCCCGATGGATTGTGAACCCCTCCGGTTGGACTGCATGGTCTGGGATGCTCTCAGTCAGCCACGTCTCCGTGAAGCAGAGAACACAGCAGTTCCTCAGTTCTCTGTGGGATAGGAGTCTTCCTCTGAGGTCGTCCAATTTGTTGTCCAAGGACTGGACGTTTGCCAGAAAAACGCTTGGCATTGGTGGTCGTAGTCCGCGGCGTTTCAGTCTGACTTGCACCCCAGCCCTTCGGCCCCGTCTCCGCTCGCGCGTCCGTCGTGTGCCTCCAGCTGGGTCGCGTCGGCCGATGTGCTCGCGGGTGAGTAGCGAAGTCACCTCAGGGTCTAAAACAGCAATATTTCCATATTGCTCGCTAATATTTAAGAGTGTTTGTCTATCATACTGGATTAGACTACTCGCTGGCCGTAAACTAGACATTACAAACAGGACAATATACGCAAAACAGACAAATCTGTGAGGAGCGGCATTCAACACGTCACCACTCTACGGCGCCGAGCTTCGTCAATGATGTATTAATTTTAAAAACCAAGATGATGTATTAATTTTCCTTCCAAACTCTCAATCCTCCCTATCTCACACAATTTCAGTCATAGAAAGATTTTCATCAATCTCTGAGTATTCCATCAACTGGTCAAAATCCACAGTCCTGCCTATAAACTGCGATTTTCAAAATGCGCCAACTACTACATTACAATCAGGAAATATCAAATATTTAGGTATAAATATTTCCCCCAGGCTGTCAGACCTGCAAAAATTAAACTTTACTTCACTACTTAAAACAATAGAAGACGATCGTATACGGTGGAAAACCCAGCCCATATCACTCATGGGGAGGGTGGCCTCTATTAAAATGATGGTTCTACCCAAAATTAACTATTTGTTCTCAATGATCCCCTATAAACCCTCTTCTGCCTGGTTCAATTCATTAAATTCACACATTTCCAAATTTCTATGGCGGGATAAACCACCAAGAATTAGTATAAAAACCTTACAAAAGACTAAACAATGCGGAGGTTTAGATTTGCCAAATTTTTACTACTACTTTCTTGCCAATAGATTACAATATGTTTTGAAATGGATTAATCCAAGCCCGCTAGACAGTCTATGGCTAAATGTAGAACAGGAGTTCTGTGATAATTTAGATATCTCCGATTTGCCATTTATCAGCTCTAGCATCAAACACCATAAATGTTTCCTAAGTATTAATATTAGAACATCTCTGACAGCCTGGTGGGACTTTCTTAAATTAAACAAATCCTCGCTAACCCCATGCCAACGAACGCCCATCTGGAACAATCCAGACA
This sequence comes from Paramormyrops kingsleyae, assembly GCF_048594095.1. Taxonomy (NCBI): domain Eukaryota; kingdom Metazoa; phylum Chordata; class Actinopteri; order Osteoglossiformes; family Mormyridae; genus Paramormyrops; species Paramormyrops kingsleyae. The sequence continues at coordinate 19,800,664 of NC_132805.1, forward strand.
TCCTACTGAACAAGAAAGTGTTAAATTTCACTTTCTGGATGGATAAAGGCATACGGTATCTAGAGCATATTATCCAAAATGGACAATTTATTCCATTTGAAGAACTTGTTTCACAGTACAATATTCAGAGAAGCAAGTTTCTAGAGTACCACCAACTTAAATAAATAATGCGGGTTAAATACGGACATGATGAATTAAATCTACAATTACCTACAAAGGTAACCCAACTACTAAGAATCCATGCGCCTAAAACAATGTCAAAAATATACAGATCATTGTCAGATTTAAACGACTCAATATCTCTCCCAACCTCAAAATGGGAAATTGATTTATCGATTAGTATAGACCAGAGCATCTGGACACAAATATGTTTAAATACTTTTAGAATGACCAAAAGACCCAATCTGCAACTCATACAATATAAGACTCTCCATAGAACACACTACACAGGACAAAGGATGTTCAAGATGGGCCTCATAGAATCCGACACCTGCCCTTACTGCACAAATAATGCACCAGACAACTATATTTCAATATTAGTCTAAATACTAGAACTCGTGGCCATAAGTGGAAATTAGCGGGAGAACATTTTAAAACAAATTTGAGGAAGCACTTCTTTACACAGCGTGTAGTCAGAGTATGGAATAGTCTTCCTGCTATTGTAGTGGAAGCTAAAACCATGGGTTCCTTTAAATCAGAGCTGGATAAGATTTTAACAACTCTGAGCTATTAGCTAAGTTCTCCCCAAACGAGCTTGATGGGCCGAATGGCCTCCTCTCGTTTGTAAATTTCTTATGTTCTTATGTTCTTATGCACGCTATGTGGGAATGCACAGCTGTTCACCTATTTTGGCAGAGGGTATGCGAAGACTTATCTACGTATTTAGGGTATAATATTCCGGCCTCCCCGAGATTATGCTTGCTAGGCGATGTAAGTAATATGGATCTGGAGGGTAGTGCAACACAAATGGTTCTCACCGCCTTGTGCATCGCCAAGAAAACTATTCTTGTGAATTGGAAATCAAAAAACAATTTGAGTATTAATCAATACAAAGGTCTCTTGTTGGACCACATTAGTATGGAGCGAATGTCTGCTTCCTCCAAGAATCAATTAGCCAATTTCAACTCTCTCTGGTCCCCAATAATTGACTCCATCACTTAGTGGGTGTGTGGCGTCATGGCTTTGCTGTTCCTTGTGTCCCTTGGATGGTGGGGGGGCTCTGGGGGGTGTGGGTGCCGGTGGCTCCGTGGGGCTGGGGGCCTGCGGTTCCTGGGCTGGGGGTTGTGGGTTGCCCCTGGGCTGGCGGGGTGGGGGGGGCTGGGGGCGTCTACCCGGTGGGCGGCTCGTCAGCGAGGCCTTCGCAGATGAGGCTCCAGATACCCCTCTCGGGTTGGGGCGGGGCTGCTGCGGCGGGGGGGGTAGCGCCCCCGTGGGCATTGGCGCCGCGCATCCGGGGGCGTCGTGCTGGATGCCCGCTGCCCTGCTGCATTACCACCTATTCCCCCACAGCCCCCTACAGCCCACACCCACCTACACCACACTCCATATAGGTACTGGGGGGTGATCAGCTAGTCACCCCCCATCTCTTTTAATTCCACTTTAGACACCACACCCACAACACCACACTGCATCACACAGTTGTTGGCTGACGGGCCCGGGTGCGGGGCGGCGGCGTCCGCGGGGGGCTGCCGGCCTTCGGCGAGGGGCCACTAGCCTGCGACCTGGGGGGTGGGGGAACAGCCTCTGGAGCCGTCCACTGGACAATTCCAGGGCATCTGCTGTTGGGCCTCGAGATGAGTGTGTGCGCGTGTGGGCGTGCGTGTCTGTGTGTGTATCTGGTGAGTGTGTGCGTGTGGGCGTGCGTGTCTGTGTGTGTGTATCTGGTGAGTATGCATGCTCTGTTTGTCTGCATATATGGCCTGGGACGGGGGAGCACGTCGGGGTTGGAGTGGTGCGGGTGTGGTGGGGTGCGAGTGTTTGGTGAATGTGGGTATCTGGGTATGAATGGCTCGTCGGCGATGCCGGCGCAGATGAGGCCCCAGACACCTCCTTGGGTTGGGGCGGGGGGGCGCTGCAGCGGGGGGCGGGGGTGTCCCCCTGGGTGTTGGCGCCGTGCGTCCGGGCGTGCCTTGCCTGGCGCCTGCTACCCTGTGGCGCTGTCGACTATCGCCCCGCGCCCCCCCTGCCGGCCCGCATCCACCTACACCACACATAGGTAATGGGGGGTGATCAGCTATTCACCCCCCATCTTACACATTAGACGCCACATCTAGACATCACACCGCACCACACAGAGGGAAGGGGGTCGATTAACTACTCATCCCCCCCTCATTATCTTAACTGCATTTTAGACATACATCCACGTCACACCACTCATCCACATAGGGCATTGGAGGGCGGGGGGAGCTGGGCAGGTCCTGGGTCGGCTGCTTCTGCAGCCCGCAGCTGGACTGCACAGCTCCCTTCCCCTCTATTTTAACTCCACTTTAGACACTTAGGGCTTTGGGGGGCCGGTGGGTGTCTTTTCCCCATATGCTCCCCCATATCTCAACGACACCTTAGCTCACACACGTACACCATCAATGATCAAGGTGGGTGGGGGGCGGTTGGGGGGCGAGCGGGGTGAGGGGTCCTGGGTGTGGCGGGGGCGGCGGGCGCCGGCGGGTGGGCTCGGGGGTGGGGCGGCCGCATCTGTGGGGCGCTGCCGGTCTCCGGCGGGGTGCCCGCTCGCCTGCGATCTGGGGGGGTGGGGAACATCCTCTGGGCCGTCCACTGGGCAAGTCCAGGGCGGTGTGGGGGCGGCAGTGAGGGGACTTGGGGGAGGGAGGGTGCGGGGGCTGGGGAGGGAGGGTTGGGATCTGGGCTTGGGGGAGGGGGGGTCGGGGTAGCCAGGGGCGGGTGTGCTTGGTGGCTCTCGGGGCGTCCCCCTGGTCCCCCGGGGGGGGGCGGCGCGCTGCCGCCTGTGGCCGTGGGGTTCCTGCCTCGTGCTCGCCGGTGGGGGGCGCCTGGTGCCTCCTTCCCTGCCTTCCTTGGGTGGGCGCGCAGCCTTCCGGTGGCGGGGGGCCCGGGTACCTGGCCGCTGTGGGGCGGCTGGCTCCATGACCCGTCGGGGCTCTCCCGGCCGTCTGGGGGCCCCGGGGTGGCGTTGTTGTTGCCTCGCACACTCACTGGGAATCATTCCATGTTAACCTGCACACTCATACATACACTCACAACACACAGGCATACACGCGTGCACATATGCGTACGCACACACATACACGTATGCGTACACACACACACATACGCGTACATGTGCACACGCACACACATACACACACTTTCATATCAACACACATACACTTAGAACGCACACACACATAGACATGCACGCACACACACACACAGGAGAGCCTAGGGCTCTCATCCCCTATTTTATCCCTTTTTCTCCTTGTATGAGTGTGTGTGTGAGAGTATGTGTGAAAGTTGGTGTGTGGCTTCCACTCCCTCAACTTAGATGCAGATACGGGTACGACAATATTTAGACAGTGTTCCTGGTGGTCTGCTTGTGCATATATATGTATGGATATATATATGTGTGTGTGTGTGTATATGTATGTGTGTGTGTGTGTATGTATGTATGTGTGTATGTGTGTATATATATGTATATGTACTGTATATATATATTTTTTTATTTTTTTTCCCGCTGGTATTAACGTATTTAATTCCAGGAGCAGATACTGACACAAGCATATTCCCATGTCATAATAGTACCACTGGTTTCTTTGTGTGTATACTGTTTGTGTGTGTCCCTGGATCTTATCTTTCAGATACAGCAGCTGGTGTGATGATACGGTGTAAAGCAGCAAGATGCAGAAGCTGTCCTCTTATTACTCTTTCCTTTTTGTTCTACTGTTTGTTATGTATTATTTTTCTTTCCCTGTCTCTCTCTCTCTCTGACCCCCCTCCTTATTTTATTTTTATTATGTATTTATTTATTTTTCTACTTCCTCTGTCTCTCACCCCTTTCTCACTTTCTCTCTCTATTTTTTTCCCACTAACCCCCCCTGTCAGCTCCGGCTTTGTGGCGCAATGACATATAACCGATTAATAAAGAGTATACCTCAAGTAACAAGGGGAGCTTAAATCCGAAGCTCCACTTGGCAAAATAAAAGTGTTGGCACAATAAAGCACCCAGACTAACATCCTGCTTGCTAAACTGCCGGACACGACAAGAGGAAAAAAAAAAAAGAAGAAAGGCCGCGAGCGGGGTAGAGCCCTCTGCTTTCTCCGGGAGATTGACGATCTTCAAATTTTTCCGACGTCCGTGGTTCTCCAGGTCATCAACCTTTAGCCGTAGCATATCCACCGTCTTTTGCATTGCAGAAAGCTGAGTGTCATGGATGCTGTAGCTGTCCTCAGTGGAAGAGATTCGAGTTTCGGCCTCAACTATGCGTCTTTCTAAGTCGTTCCTCCGATTAGCTAGGTTAGAAAGAGAGAGCTCAACCGACGCCACAGATGTTTTTATGTCGCCCAGAGCTCTGTCAATCATGTCCAGCCGCGTTTCAACTGATTCGTCCATATTATTAACACGTGAGGCTACAGATTTTATTTCCGCTAGAATTTGAGCTGTAGTTGCCATACCAGACGGATCTGGGGTAACGTTACTGGTTCCGCCGTGCAAGTCCTTGTTGGCGGAGCACGCGGTCGAGCGAAGCACCGCTTTTTTCCCCACCTCAGAGGATGAGCCAGATGGAGAAAAGATAGGAAATTCTTTGTTAGGCTGTGGCTTTGGCATATTAGAGACAAAATTTGACCGATAATATGACGTTTACTTGAAGAGAACGAGACAATAAGCCGTAGTTTGGAGAGAGCTAAGTCTCAAGCGTCCATCTTGCTCCGGGTCACGTGACCAGCCTATTAGCTTGTTTTTTAATAAAAAAAAAAATCCCAAAAATATATGGAGTCATTCTTAAAAACAATATGGGTGATTCAACTCATTACCGTGACATGAATTCCTCATTTCCTCATTTTTAAAATTGACATCAGACTCAAATTAAACAACTTCATTGCCTAAAACATTGGTTTTTCCTCTGAAGTCGTTAGTACATTTTATTGTATAACCATTTTTTTCTGTAATAAACAAAAGTATTACATCAAAAGGTGGCAAGAGTTGGGGATAAGAAAATTATTACACAAATTGTTTATTGTGGATTACAAGAAAATCAGTTGAATAATTTAAATTTTATCTACAGGGTGGGCCATTTATATGGATACACCTTAATAAAATGGGAATGGTTGGTGATATTAACTTCCAAAAAGTTTGATGTGTCACATGACCCTCTTCCTATTGAAAACACAAAAGTTGGATCCAAAATGGCCGACTTCAAAATGGCCACCATGGTCACCACCCATCTTGAAAAGTTTTCCCCCTCACATATACTAATGTGCCACAAACAGGAAGTTAATATCACCAACCATTCCCATTTTATTAAGGTGTATCCATATAAATGGCCCACCCTGTAGTTTATTTTATTTTCTTTGAACTTATTTGAACTTGACCTTAAAACTGTTATAGTAGTAAGATTTTTGCTACCTATTTGGGGAAAATAATTTTAAAAAATCACTAACTTTGGTCCCAGTGTGCTTTTCAAAATAAAGATTTATGTCGATTTAAATTAAGTTCACAATGTAACCGCACTGCCAAGATGAGAATTCATGTATCTCAAAAGTGCATAGCTGTTTATGTGCAAAAAATAATTATGTAAAGGAGGCAAAAACATGTGAACCAACCAAATGAAGCACAGGAAATTCAACAAAACAAAATGAAATAGAGAAGACAAAAAATCTCAGAACAAGAAATAAATGCTAAGCAGAGAAATATATAAAAAACCAGCAGTAAGACTAAGAACCAGCAGTAAGAAGAAATTTGTGATCTTCCCAGCATGGGCATGCTTTGCTGTTCTTATAGCACGGTTGAGGTTGGCTTTCACTGTTCTTATCGCAGTCTCATCACCAGACTTGAAAGCGGTATTCCATACTTTTAACTCATCACGTACCTCTTATGTCATCCGTGGCTTCTGATTAGCCCTGGTGGGGATGTTCTTCATGATGCAGGTGTCCTCTGTGCTTTTTTGGATGTAGGTAGATACAGATGCAGCATACTCCTCCACATTAGTGTGCTGGTATTAGCATAACAGAGAGATGGTCTGAGGAGCCAAGGTGGGGGTGGGGGACAGCTCTGAAAGCATTCTTTAGGTTTGTGTAGGCCAGGGGTACCCAATCTTATCCGCAAAGGGCTGGTGTGTATGCAAGTTTTCGCTGCAGCTCCCTAATTGGATTACTAATTAGAGGACTGATTGGCTGAAAGAATCATCACACCTGGGTTTGAACAGCTGACCTACAAGTTATCCCAAAAACCTGCATATACACCGGCCCTTTGCGGATAAGATTGGATAACCCTGATGTAGGCAAAGTCCAGTGTGTTTATTGCCCTAGTTGCAAAGTCCACATATTGTTGGAAATGGGGGAAAACTGTTTTCATGTTTGCCTGATTGAAATCTCTTGCTGCAATGAAAATGCCCTCTGGATGTGTGGCTTGCAACTTAGTGATGGTCTGATAAAGAATATTTTAAGAATTATTAGCTCAGGTAAATTTTAATATCTCCACCAATATGTTTTGAAATTAATTCAATTTTAATTCATTATTATTTAATGCTGATTATTAACCAATTGTTATGCCGAATGGTCGGCTCCTCCAAACTCAATTGCGGTATCCCCGTGAGTCTGTTAATGTGAGACTTACATGGGATTCACTAATTACCAGTATCGCCTAGTAACCTGGGTCAGAAGGCTCGTCCAGCAAGCTGCATCACCAGGTAATGTAAACGATTGGTAGCGAAGCATCCCTCACGGCCAATGAGAGAGAGTCTCGCTTTATTTCAGGCAAGTTTGAAGTTTCAGAGCTTGTAGCCAGATCGGACAGAGGCAGGGAATATTGTGAGCACTCAATGAACGGAGGCTGAAGTTGTGTAAAAGACATGCATTTATTCCTACCTAACACTACAACTAACATAAGACAGACATTACACTTAACACAAACACGAAATAACAGAATAGAAACAATGTAATTATGGAAATGCAATGACCCGATTTAAATGAGTAACCTTAAAAGGGAAATACTGTTCTGCAAAGCAAGCAAAGTGTCCTGACTGTGCCCTGCTTGTCATCAGGTGCCCTATTCACCTCCAGGTGCCCCAGCTGTGCCCTGTTTGACTCCTGCCGGTCCGTCAGCACCCGCCTCGTCTCCTGGTGTCCCACCTGTGCCTGCCTCATCTCCTAGTGTCCCACCTGCACCCGCTTCTTCCCCTGTGCAACCTCCTTACTGTCTCCTGAATCTCTTGGTTGTGGCAACCAGGCCAATACCCAACTCCCCAGTCACCATCAGGCTGTGTTGCGCCGACTTGGATGATGCCCAGCCAGAGAACTTAGAGTGGGATCCTCTGGGCATTGCCCTAAGTTCCACTCCATGGGTCTCTGCCTCAGTCCAGTGTTTGCACCAACTCAGTCCAAAGTTCTGGTGTGGTTAGCGGTGTCAGCCCGGGTCCGAGTCTCAATCTCCAAGAGGGGGGGACAGGAACTTTCTATCTGGGACAGCCGCCCAGACTCTTATTCGTCCGATGTTGTGCACCTGGGCAACTCTTTAGCTGCAGATAAAGGGAGAGGAACCGCTGTACCCTCCTGCTCTGGCCCTGTGGTTCCCTCGGCACCCTCACGCTCTGGCACTGCAGGTCCCCTGGTGCCCTCCTACTCCAGCCCTGCAGGCCCCACAGTACGCTCCTACTCCAGCCCTGCAGGCTCCTCAGTGTGCTCCTGCTCTGGCCCTCCAATGCCCTTAGGTTCTGTGGCTCAGATGGGCCCCGCCCAGGAGGGTCCAGATCCCAAGGATATTGCTCAGCTCCCCAGGGTCTGGGAGGCTCCCGAGACATGTCCCACATCCTCCAGTCATACCTTGGTGCCTGTCCCGCTACCCTGTCCTGCGTTTGTCATGCTCTGTCCTCTGTCTCTTATTACCCCCTCCAGTGTTTCTGTCCCTGTCTCTGTTGCTCCCCTTCTTGTCTGCCCTGTTCTGGTGTGGCATGTTCTGTCTGTCATTATCCCTGTCTCTCCTGCTCCCTAGTCCTTGTTGATGTCTGTTGTTTGTCCCTCTTTTCCTGGGTCTGATGTCCTGGGTCCTGTCTAGTGTCTGACCTGTTTTATTGGTGTGATTTGTGTCCTGTCTTGTCCCGTCTGGTGGCTCTGTCCCTCTAGTCTTTTGTGGTGTTACAAAAAACTCTGTATACCATCTGCAGGCGAACTATCCAAATAAAGTGTTACCCTGGACCTGACCAGATTTTGAGACAAATTGCACCAAAACTGAAACAGCACCACACAGTTATAGCAAAGAGAGGACCAGCTCAGGCACTTTATCTTGTTAGCGTGATAACTCAAAAATTATTTCTCAGGTCTTTTGCAAAATACAGTCACATTTTATTGGTGAACTTCTGGACCTGGTTAAATTCTGAGACAAATTACATACAAATTGAAAGAACACCACTTAGTAACAACAAAGACAAGGCTGATCAGAGGCTTAACCTTGTGAACAGGAGAACTCTATTTGTTTTTATTACTCTATGTACTCTATTTGATCTTTGATGGACCTTATTACCACTACAAATGACATAAATGAAAATGTATACCTCAGTATCTTCCCCATAACACACCCCAAATCAACTTAAAATCAAAAGGCAAAAATGGAGCATACAGTCGCTACCTTGTAAACACAACCATCTGCCATCTAAATGCATGCTTGCTGTACAGGTCTGAAACTGTGGAGCGCAACATAGTTTTCTAAGAATATAGCCTTGCATTGACTTGCGTTCACATTTGGGAGCGGGGCCAATTGATGCAAGGAAATTAGCTTGTATCTCAATGTTAAATAATAATTAAAAAAAATTCTTAACATAAAAATTATAATTTGAATGTACAGTATAATAACAACAATCATTGCCATGTGAAACCAAAAATGTGCAGTTGTTCAAAAATGTCTGAGAAAGTATTGTGCAAGACGACACAAGGTTAATAAATAACTTCAGTGAAGCAAAACATTTTATGCCTCACTATGCTCATAGACTTAAATATATTCCTGATCACTTTATATATATTAGTTGATTGAATTGTTATGGAATATGATGTGTTTTTAAACCCATCCCAAGGATGTGCATTCTCAACATGAAGATGAGTGAGGTTTTAACATTCAGTATATGAGTAAGAAGTCACAAGGCAAGATAAACTCACTTGATCGCCAGTATTACTTGTTGGCTTGTGGACAAGGAATTTGTAAACTCTAAGTGAAAGAGAGAGAGAAGGGTTTAAAATACATTGATTTGTAAATGCTGTTTCTGTTTCACTTCTTCAGTGAAACCTCAGGTTCTTTTAGAGTTGAACGATGAAGCAGGTTCCTTAAGCTTAAGCAGTTTATTATGACAGAATGAAGATGTTAGAGAAAGATGTTTACACACAGCCAGTTCAGTGTCTCTGTGTCTGTCCCTCTTCCCCCACTGAGGAAAACAGACCCTTTATCTATGGTCTTTGTACATTCTCCTGGAGCCAGGGGGGTCATACAATTACATTATATATACTGTAAATGATAACATAAATTTTGCATTAAGTTTTTTATTGTGGAAAAGGAATTTGCCCACACAGTCATGCAAATTGAGGATAAGTTTGCGCCCATCTTGTGTATCACAAAATGGGTTGTATTAGCTGATGACATTGTCAAAGTACACATAAATGAAAACCAGGCAGTGGCCATTTTACCAGGGAATGAGTTAGACGATCATGACTGTAGACTTATTGTGTGTTAGGCTGTAGTAACAGCAGCAAGAAAAACCCAAATCTAAGTTTCTTTTGTATACCTTTGGTTCATAAAAATCAAGGCAAAGCACTAATGGAAAGGTGACGGAAAGCTTGGCTAAAATCCATCAATCAAAAGAACTTGAATGATGGTACTGTCAAGAAGTGGGACTTTGTTCTTATAGGCAGAGATGGAAGTATTTCAATTAAATGTATTTTAAAAATGTATTTATTAACTTAATTTGATTAATTATTTAATTTGTATTTTGCTAGATGGAAACAAAACAGATGTAATTTGTAACAAAATACTTTGAGAGATTGTATTTTGCTGCTTTGGTGATGAATGCAAATTGGCTTAACGTGAATTATTAGTAAAACAGGCCTATATTACTGAAAAATAGAGCAATTAGCAAACAGCAGTTCTGTGCTCTAGAACATGTGAATTAATTTGCTAGCCTGCTAGTGGCATTCTAGTGAATTTCAACAGGCTGTGACGCCCAGCGATCAGGAAGAAGGCAGACACCAATATGCGGGAACACACAGGTTTAATCGGGGAATCGAGTACAGACACATCCAGGGGGGCAATCCAGACGGGTGGTCGGGTCACAGGCAATGGTCGGGTTCCGGGAATGTCAGTCCTACACAAATGGACGAGACGAGTAGACGAGAGGAAGGAAGGACCAGGATCAGCAGGGCAGGGGAGCAGGACGGAGCGGGTTGGCAGGCAGGACACAGCAGGCAGGACAAACCGGGCAAACGGGAGACAAAAAGAGTGCTTAGTAAGGCTCATTAGATAATGGCAACCATACTTCACAAGGGCCGGTAGCTTCCGCCGGTCTTAAGTAGCGGAGCGATCAGCTGGGGATTACCTCCCGGTGCTCGGCCCCGCCCGCGTGGGTGTGACACAGGCATGCTCAGGCAGTGTCATCTTGTGGTTTCCTATATATGGAAGACTTCATTAGCGATAAATCAGTCTAGCTACTTTTGTTCCTAAAAACAAAATTTAATTTGCATCAGTTAAATATAGGAGTTTTTATAGCCACTGAGCTTGTGTAAAAGGGAGAACCGACTGGTGAGCTTAACTTGCATATTGCATGGGTCACAGCCACTGGTCCCTTTTTTTTTTTTGAGTATATATCTAAAAAACAGTTTCTTTTAGTTTCTGCATCTTTCTGTAGGTGGTGCAGTGGTTGGCACTGTCAACTCACGCCTCTGGGACCTGGGTTCAAATGTCTGGCAGGGCCAGACGGGCCGGTCTGAGTATTTCACAATCTGCTCAGTTACTGGGATTTTCACGCACAATCATTTCTAGGGTTTACAAAGAATGGTGTGCAAAGGGAAAAACATCCAGTATGCGGCAGTCCTGTGGGTGAAAATGCCTTGTTGATGCTAGAGGTCAGAGGAGAATGGGCCGACTGATTCAAGCTGATAGAAGAGCAACTTTGACTGAAATAACCACAACAGCAGTCCTGTGGGCTACAACAGCAGAAGACCCCACTGGGTACCACTCATCTCCACTACAAATAGGAAAAAGAGGCTACAATTTGCACGAGCTCACCAAAATTTGACAGTTGAAGACTGGAAAAATGTTGCCTGGTCTGATGAGTCTCGATTTCTGTTGAGACATTCAAATGGTAGAGTCAGAATTTGGCGTAAACAGAATGAGAACATGGATCCATCATGCCTTGTTACCACTGTGCAGGCTGGTGGTGGTGGTGTAATGGTGTGGGGCATGTTTTCTTGGCACACTTTAGGCCCCTTAGTGCCAATTGGGCATCGTTTAAATGCCACGGCCTACCTGAGCATTGTTCCTGACCATGTCCATCCCTTTATGACCACCATGTACCCATCCTCTTATGGCTACTTCCAGCAGGATAATGCACCATGTCACAAAGCTCGAATCATTTCAAATTGGTTTCTTGAACATGACAATGAGTTCACTGTACTAAAATGGCCCCCGCAGTCACCAGATCTCAACCCAATAGAGCATCTTTGGGATGTGGTGGAACGGGAGCTTCGTGCCCTGGATGTGCATCCCACAAATCTCCATCAACTGCAAGATGCTATCCTATCAATATGGGCCAACATTTCTAAAGAATGCTTTCAACACCTTGTTGAATCAATGCCACATAGAATTAAGGCAGTTCTGAAGGCGAAAGGGGGTCAAACACCGTATTAGTATGGTGTTCCTAATAATCCTTTAGGTGAATGTATACAAGAAGTGCAAAGACATTACACATTATGCACTTCATGAATTGCATAGCATTGCTGAAGCTATGCCAGAGAAAGCAGAGGTTGGGTATTCTGTGAATTGAATGTAAGGCAGGGGTGTACTAAAGAGGAAGGAAGTTAGGATGAAATTCAAATGCCTCTGAGTGATAGGGCTCTAAAAATTTACAATATAATTGGATTGGACTGGGTTGGGAGCCCAATTATGTGCCTTCGTGAGCCCTCTAATGGCATCCCCAATGAAAGGCAAAACAAACATTCATATCTGAATATGTATTTCTAGCTCAGTTTATCTAACCATCCATTCATGTTCAGTTCACCTAGCGATCCATTTTATGAATTGTGTATATTTTCATGGACAAATTAGATTTTGGAGTTTTGCCAATTTATATTACTATATTTTTGTTGTTATTGTGGTTGTTTTTGTTTTTAATACTGTTAAAATTATGTCAAGCTGGGGCCTGTACTACGAAGTGGGGTTACTGGCTTATTGGGGTAACTTTGCAAGTAACTTGATGACGTGTGGTGTAACTTCGCGATTAACCCGTATTACGAAAGGTGGTTAGCTTTTACTCAAGGCATACTGCTATGACAATTTACGCTGCGTCTCAAACCTGCTCTGAGCAGGTTATGTTCTTGGTTAAGTTGAGGTTTCTGCGTAAGCCAGCCCTATATGAGGCTGTCCTCCTGATATTGCAGGCAATCTTTGCTTCCATTTGCGTGGGAGTCAGGCATCATCCAAACTGACTGAAAAACGGCACTAGTAGTCCCTATCTGGAAAGGAAAGGGTGATCGCCTAGATTTCGGCAACTACAGGGGTATAATACTGCTTTCAGTGCCGAATAAAGTCCTTGCTAGGGTCATCCTTAACAGGATCTGTGATCACTTGCTTGCCCGTCAGTGACCAGAGCAGTCTGGTTTTCTAGAAGTCTACCATTGACCTATCCTGGCAGGGGGGGTTCTCATCGAGCGCAAGCGCAAATATTGACAGAGGTTCTGTGAAGCCTTTGTCAATTTTCGTAAAGCGTTTGACTCAGTTGATTGAGTTGCCCTGTGTGACATCCTGAGACTTCGCGGCATCCACCTAAAGTTGCTGGACATAGGAACATAAGAAATTTACAAAGGAGAGGAGGCCATTTGGCCCATCAAGCTCGTTTGGGGAGAACTTAACTAATAGCTCAGAGATGTTAAAATCTTATCTAGCTCTGATTTAAAGGAACCCAGGGTTTTAGCTTGCGCTACACTAGCAGGAAGACTATTCCATACTCTAATACACACTGTGTAAAGAAGTGCTTCCTGAAATTCATTTTAATTTCCACTTATGGCCACGAGTTATAGTATTTAAACTAATATTGAAATAGCCATTTGGCTGAACAGCATCCAAACCTGTTACAATCAACTCAGCTAATCTCTCCTCATAAGACATTCCTCTAAGATCAGGAATTATTCTTGTAGCCCTACGTTGAACCCTACCATGGCAACAGTATCCTTTTTAAGGTATGGTGACCAAACCTGCACGCAATATTCTAGGTGGGGTCTTACCAAGGAATTGTAGAGGAATTTTAGCATCACCTCTCTTTACTTAAACTTTTTTGAATATAGGTGTTCTATTAGCATCCTTCCAGCAGATAAGGATTTCTGAAATAGTAAAGTTAAAGGTTGGCAAATAATATCCCTCATCTTTTTTAAAACTATAAGTAAGATGCCATCAGGGCCCTGCAATTTTGAGCTTAGCTAGGCTTTGTTATGCATATATTAGTCATAGACAGTTATGCATATATTAGTCAGAGACAATGCTAGATTAGTAATAAGAATCGGTATGTTACTCCTGTCCTCTACAGTGTGCAAACTGGAGCCCGAACACCAGTGTAAAACAATCGTTAAACTCATTAACTATATCAATTTAATTTTCAATTTTAAGACCCTTACTATCCTACAGATTTCAGCTTTTAGAGCTCTTTTGTAGATAAAATATTGGAGGAAACTTTTCATGTTATCCTTAGCCTCCAATGCAATTTTACTTTTGACATTCCTCTTAGTGAGTCTAATATTATTTTTAACTTAAGCTATAGACTTAGATACTCCTGCTTTATTCTGAAATTATTAGTTATTTTACATTAGTCCTTTACCTCCTAACTTTTTTCTTAATTTCCATAGTAAACCACTTTGGTCTCTAGTTTCAGTCTCATACCATTAAAGCTACCCTTCCTAACACTGTATATTTCACTTGTCACAGCATAGCCAGGCATGGCTAAAGGGGGACCAGGATGCAAGGCGACTTGATGGGGTTTATTGCTGAAACACAAGGTAAATGAATACAATTGAGAGACAGACACTGCTGCCAGCAACAACAACATGACAACTATATTGACAGGACACCACATACATTGGCAACCGCAGCATTGAGCACTACCACATGCAACAAATGGTCAAATCACCAGTCAGGACCTACACTGTCACACACATAGGGTAAAACACAGGTGGAGTGCATGAGGGCAGTGAGGGCACGATAATTGGTAATTACAAGACACACTAGAGTAACACAATAGGTAGGCGTGACGTCACCCCCTCCTGGGTCACAGTGAAAGCAGGCAACCCCTCTGAAGCGACAGGTTAATTGCTGTAGTCTGCCTTAGGTCCCCGGATTACTGTGGTGGCCTCAGGATGGGACAAAACATCTGGACAGATGATGACAAGCGACTGAACATGACGAGTGACAGGGCTCCACTGCCTGCCAGGTACCCTTTCCTGGGAGGCGTGAACTGGTTAGAATACAGTTCGTATCCACCTAGGGTCTCCAGATTGCCAGTCTGTGGAGGCCTTGGAACTGGAGACAGGACTGGGAGTAGAAGCAAAACTGGATATAGTACTGGGACCTGGAGACAGGACTGGAAAGACCTAATAATTGGGCTCCCAACCCAGAGACCTGGAGCCAGGATGGGAATTTGAGATGGAGGACAGGAGCCAGGATGGAACCTAGAAGACAGCGGTCAGGGTAGAACCTGAAAGGAAGAGGCCAGCGCAGAACCTGAAGGATAGGGGTCAATCACAACAGGATTCAACTGGAGACAGGGCCAGAGATGACAGGACTGGACTAAAGACAGAGCTGGCAGTGACAGGCCTGGACTGGAGACAGGGCTACCAGTGACAGCACTGGACTAGAGACAGGGTTGAAAATGACAGGACTGGACTAGAGACAGGGCCAGAGATGACTGGACTGGACTAACTATAAGGCCGGTGATGACAGGACTGGACTAGAGACAGGGTGGTCATTGAACAGGTAGGTCATTAAGTGAGGAGTGTCTGTATGTGTATGAAGGTGCAGGCGTGACTTTTTCACATTACATTCACAAGGTCAAATGTTGTCTGCTTTCACCCTTGCCTTTGCTGCCACTACGTGGTGTTGCTTCAGTTTTGGGGCAATTTTTCTCAAAATTGAATCATTTGTAGGTTGTCACCCATACCATGCCTCTGCAATGTTTGAAGAAGAACATAGAGGGCAAGATGGCCACACCATGTTTCGCAGCGGCCGCTCCAGTTCTTGATAACAATGTGTGATCTATGTTAAATGTGTTGTCTATTCCTATGCAATCAAATATGAGATTGGTCTACAATCAATGTACTTTGCTTGGACTTCATGCATCTGACTTATATACCAGCCTTAACCCTCTTGAGTCTAGGGGTAGGGGACACACTTTCACTGACTGGGGCATGGTCACACATTTCATTCAATATCATAAACTTAATTAATGGCAAAAAAATTATTTCTTATATATTTGTTTTGTCATTAAACTCACCTTTATTTTAATGTACTTTGTAAATATGTCAGATTTATGTGAAATTTGTAATTTGACATCAAAGTATAGACATTGCAAAATGCAGTTTGGAACAATTGCAGACACATTTTAAAAGTACATAGTAAGCAATGGTGGAAGTTTGTTTTGATCCCAGATATCTGATCATCAAAGTCTTGTCTACATGAAGATGACTAAATGGTGTAGTTGCAACATTCAGTTGAATAAATAAATAAGAAAACCCTAACTCATGTCATTATTTCTGGCTCCTATCATTGAATATGTAGCAACTTTCATGTGTATGAATGAGCCATTGACACATGGCTACGTCCCCCACCCCCTTTTATGGCGCTGACGGGGATAATTCTGGATCGTGTTTCACCATTGCGTTGTTCGCCCATAACACTCCACAAGCCCAAAACACTCCACAAGCTCCAAAACACTGGACGCTCTCGACCAGCAAGACCCAGAGATCTTGGCAGCAGCAAACTCTTCTATCATCACTGACCACACCAGGAAGTGACACAAGCAGTATGAGAATATGCAAACGTGGCACTTGAGCGGGGATTAGAACTAGGCTAAAGGCTAACCCCTACAGACCTATGCTTCCATCTATTTTTTGTCTGCTCTCTGGAACACAATATAGACTATTTTAGACAAGATTTAACTACTAACCAATGCAAGGTGAGAAACTGCTGCGCCCTCATGTTCACCAAAACAAGGATAAATTCTACTATTCCCGATAGTACCATTCATGTGGATGGGCTAACAACATTTTGTGCAGTGAGAAACCATGCTCTCAGCCGTAAATCTCAAGGAGGAGATATGAATTTACATTAACAACAACTGGTGCAACAGTGAAAGTGTCTCAAACCACTACTCAGAAGATATAGAGTTCCTTGACAATAAATTGCCCACCGTTGCCAAGGGAATTCACAGCTATTAGCATTACATTCCTCCCAGTGCGAATACAAAAAATGCACTATCCACACTGTATTAGTTGGTCAGCACAATGCAAAAGACTAATCAAGACTGTGTTCATATTATCACTGGAGACTTTAATCAGGCTAACCTGAAGACAGTTCTACCACATTATCACCCACATGTGGACTTTGCAACCAACACTTTGTGGACAACACTGCGAGTTTTTGTCATATACACATTTAAAAAACACCCTCAGAAACCTTGGACGGTCTACTTTTCAAATATATATAGGTAGAAATTGTTGCCATTTTCAGCAGCGATTCTTGTACCTGTGTCCATGGCTCAGTGTGCTAAGCCTGTCTGCCTGTAATCACAAGATCGCCAGTTCAAACCCATCCTATTTAGAATGTGAATAGTGATCTTCAGCTGAGAGCAGTCCTATACACTCCTGATGCAAGTAAGACAAAGAAAGGTGGTACAGTTTGCTTTCTTGCCTATTTAACCTAATTTAAAAAACTTTAATACTTCCAACAATGGAAGTTTTGAAAAGAAGACCGATTACAGATTTAGTCAGTGTTTTTTTCATGATTCTACATAATGATTTCAGCGAGATATAAACTGAAATACACAAGAAAGATACGCGGTTGACGATGCCCTCGTCCCGAGTGTTAATAATAGTCACTGCATCATATTTATCGCTTTCTATATTTATATGGTCACAGTTTCATTTTTCATTCCATCTACCAATAAACTGTGAAAGGGATTTTATTGTTGCTACTTTCTTGCGTTTCAATCAATATTCATTGTGAAAGCCACTGACTTTGAGGAAAAAGAGTGTCACTCCAAAATTCTAACACTTTAGTAACCAAACCACATAAAATTTCAGAATGTCTCTTTCACCTATGTGTAGCCAACCCCTGTGTCTAAGCTTCAGAGCTCAAAAGTCTTACCTAGAAATGTCTATAATGTGATTTTTTACAATTTCTCAGCATGTCTGAAAATAGGTTTTTTAAAAGTATATGTTTAAAGATTTTAACAAAAAATAGAATAATAACATTTTAAGTGGTCTCAGATTATTGGTGCTGAGTTTGTGCTGAATTAAAGCACATGTAACAATGCAGCAGTCTTAGCCCCACCCCAAATGCTCTCATTGATTGAAACGCGTGATGAAGCCCATTCCAAGCCAGTACTGATCAACATCCCTCCCCTCCTGTGACCCATGGTTTGTAGGTGTATTCAGAGCAGAGCATGTGAGCGGAGTGGAGCGGTGAGAATTTCCGCTCCTCGCTCACGAGGCTGTTGGCTCCGCCTGCTCCTCCGCTCTAATTCGCACTAAGCCGCTCCGCTCAACACCGCTCCTGGCTCCACTAAAATTTCCTCCCGCTCCAGTCAAATCGCTCCACGCTCGCTCCAATTTAAAAGAAGGACAAATAATCTGCATGCCTTACAAAAGTCACCTTAAACCGAAGCCTTATGTCATAAAGAAATATGAGCAACGGCAACATTGCCACTCAGAACAGAAAATATTTATTTTTAAGCAACATATAGACAACAACAGACAGGTTTGGCAATGGCATTCCACGCAAAAATAGGCTTAAAAATAAAGGAATCAGTGGGCTTAATAGCCTAAATATACATGCACGTTTTAAATTTCTCAATTTTTTTCGGTTGATGCTGCTGCTGCGTCTCTATAAAATAAAATTTCACTGACAGCGTTACGTGAAATTAAAAAAATCCTATTAGACCTACTTTGAATGACAAAATGAATTTATTTGATTACCGATCTTTACTTTATAGGCTTTTATACTTTAATTTACTATAGACTTGATATGCTACAACCATATAAAACTTGCTCGCGTTTTGCTTTGGCTTCCGCCTGTTCGTGTAGCACCCTCTCATGTTTCTGAGAAAAGTGATTCCAAAGTGAATCTTTACTCACTGAAACAGTTTCACCACATTATTGTTCTTGCTCTACATTATTGTCATCTATACGTTTGATAAGAATAGTACACTTGTATGATTTATCAGTTTCCTTTGTAAAATACTTTGCGAATTCCATCTCGTTCCAATTTGTGTAACAGTCTTGATAGTTGTACAGATGAATTCTGGGTAGATTTGGGCGCGCCTCAGAATCGTAGTGTGAGCGGTATCGGAGCGAAATTGGAGAGACAGAGCGACCGCTCCAGCCTTAATTAAAAAACCGCTTCGCGCTCCCCTCCACTCCGCTCACATGCTCTGATTCAGAGCCAGCGAGCAACAGACTTTCAAAATAATACTACTACTAATATAATAAACTGCGTTAATTCGCGATAAAATAATTGTCGGCGTTAATAAAGTACTGCGTTAACGCGATAATAACGTGTTAACTTGCCCAGCACTAGTTTTAACCCTTGGGAGTCTGAGGCCTCTCAGCCACTTTCGGGGTAGTCTGACATGCCTTGACATTTTTAAATATTTCACCTATCTAAAAAACATTTATCCCAAAGTGTTACATTTGCTTTTATTCAGCACATACTCAGCACCAATAATCTGAGACCACTTAGAATGTTATTATTCAATTTTTTGTTAAAATCAACTTTAAACATATGCTTAAACCTATTTTCGGACATTGTAAAAAATCACATTATAGACATTTCTAGCCAAGACTTTTGAGCTCTGAAGCTTATTGAAAGAGAAAAAAAGCTCCTTGGTGGCCGCGCCCCGGGGGTGGATGAGATCCGCCCGGAGGCTCTGGATGCTGTGGGGCTGTCCTGGTTAACACGCATCTGCAGCATCGTGTGAACATCGGGGGCAGTGCCTCTGGACTGGCAGACCGGGGTGGTGGTCCCCCTCTTTAAGAAGGGGGATCGGAGGGTGTGCTCCAACTATAGGGGGATCACACTCCTCAGCCTCCCTGGTAAGGTCTATTTGGGGGTTCTGGAGAGGAGGGTCCGTCAGATTGTCGAACCTCGGATTCAGGAGGAGCAGTGTGGTTTTCGCCCTGGCCGTGGAACAGTGGACCAGCTCCATACTCTCAGCAGGGTCTTGGAGGGTTCATGGGAGTTTGCCCAACCAGTCTACATGTGTTTTGTGGACTTGGAGAAGGCATTCGACCATGTCCCTCGGGGAGTCCTGTGGGGAGTGCTTCGGGAGTATGGGGTGCCGAGTTTCCTTATAAGGGCTGTTCGGTCCCTGTATGACTAGTGTCAGAGCTTGGTTTCCGGTGAGGGTTAGACTCCGCCAGGGCTGCCCTTTGTCACTGATTCTATTCATAGCTGTTATGGACAGAATTTCTAGGCACATCCAGGGCATTGAGGGTGTCCGGTTTGGTGACCTCAGGATTAGGTCTCTGCTTTTGCAGATGATGGGGTTCTGTTGGCTTCATCGGACCGTGACCTTCGGCTCTCACTAGAGCAGTTCGCAGCAGAGTGTGAAGTGGCTGGGATGAGAATCGGCACTGCCAAATCCGAGACCATGGTCCTCAGCCGGAAAAGGTTGGAATGCTCTCTCTGGGTTGGGGAGGGGTTCCTTCCCCAAGTGGAGGAATTTAAGTATCTCGGGGTCTTGTTCATGAGTGAAGGAAGGATGGAACGGGAGATTGACAGGTGGATCGGTGGGTGTCAGCAGTGATGCGGGCACTGCATCGGTCTGTCATGGTGAAGAAAGAGCTGAGTCAAAAGGCAAATTATTAATCATATAATCAAATACACAGATGACACAACAGTGGTGGGCCTCATCGGCAACAATGACAACTTGGCCTACAGGGAGCAAGTGAACCAACTCATTGTCTGGTGTGACAACAACAACCTATCACTGAATGGCAACAAGATGAAGGAGATGATTGTTGACTTCAGGAGGAAGCACATACCACATACTCTACTTATAATCCACAGCAACATAGTGGAGTCAGTAAAAAGTATCAAGTTCCCGGGGGTACATATCACAGATGACCTGACATGGACTACAAACACCACCTCCCTTGTCAAGAAGGCACAGCAGCACCTTCACTTTCTACGACAGATGAGGAGAGTAAACCTCCCTCCTTCTGTCATCAAAACATTCTACAGAGGAGCTATAGAGGAGCTATAGAGAGCACCTTGACCAGCAGCCTCTCTGTCTGGTATGGCAGCTGCCATTCCAGACAGAAGTCCCTACAGAGAGTAGTAAGAATGGCAGAGAAAATCATTGAAACCACTCTACCATCTATACAAGACCTGTACTTATCATGCTGCCTAATATGAAAAACCAAGACAGTCAGAGATGCCACCCACCCAGACCCTGCACTGTTCAACCTTTTGTCATTGGGCAAAAGCTACTACACTTGCAGTGCAAGCAGACTCAGTAGGAGTTTCTTCCCACAGGCCATCAGATTACTGAACTTTAACTACACTCATCTAATAACACACATCGTGTTGACCTATTGGGACTTTTGGGATGATTGAATTCCTGAACACACACACAGATTATTTGAATAAAATTTTGGGAACTCAGTCTATTAAAATGCTATCTCTGTGCATTACTTTAATGTTTCCTGTCACTGAGCACTTTATTAACATTTACTACTCTGCAATATTGTAATGCAGAATACTCTCTTTATTTTATACTGTCTAAACTGTCTGTCTATCTGTTCATTATGTTAATTCTGCTGTTGTATACCATGCATCTTATGTCTAAATTTGTATATTGAGCCTGGATAAATGCAATTTTGTTCAGCTGGTACTCCTTGCTGTATAGTCTGAATGACAATAAAGTTCCATTCAAGTTCATGTTCATCAAATACTTTATCATGCTAATGGTATGAAGTGTCTAAATCAGGGGTCTCCAACTCCATTCCTGGAGAGCTCCTCTCCAGTAGGTTTTCTATCCTACCTGGCTTCTGATGAACCACAGCTGTTCTCAGGTAAATACCAGGAACAGGTGTGGCTCATCAGAAGCCAAGTAAGATAGAAAACCTACTGGATAGTAGCTCTCCAGGACTGGAGTTGGAGACCCCTGGTCTAAAACCACTCTTTTCCAATACTTTTACCAGGATAACCAAATACTTTTTTGGTTATCCTGGTGGTGGTAGACCATTTCCAAAACCACATGTATTCCTCATCTGGAGAATACAATTAATAATGCTAATTCCATTTTTGCTAATGAAACTGAAGAGAATTCCAGTATTCTCCCTGTGCTACCTTGGGTTTTCTAACTTGTGATAAGTCAAAAAAATATTTCATGGATTTTATGACTGCTTCACATAACAAAAACATTATGTAGATGAAGATCTGTACCTGGTTTCATTTTCAGACAAATTGCCAGAAAATTGAAGTAACAATGCTAGTTGGCAGCAAAGGAAGGAATGGGCGGCTGCAGAAGACACTTTATCTCAATCTTCACATGAGCATTGTTGGATTCAAACTGTGGGGCTGAATATGCATAAAGTGTATATTTTTTTTCAGCCCCCCAAAAAGCAGTTTGGTAGCTGGTCAGTGAAATTTATTGTGCCCCCCCTTTTGGTCCGTGACATTTAATGTGTCTCTTAGCTCTAGCCTGTGTCCTAGTCCTCAGTGGTGGTACTTGAAAGTAAAGGCACTGGCACAGATCTTGTGAACCTGATTACACTCAGTATGTTTACATACACACTAAGAAATCGAATTATTGTGTTAGTCCTACTAAAACCAGACATTTAAAGTACATGTAAACAGGTTAGTCTGACTGAAATAGTACTAAATTAAATTTCTTGAAGTCGGACTAAGACACCCAAATGTAATTGGGAGCCGAAGTCAAACTGGCCTAGGCGCTCTGTGCATACTTCGCAGTCCCCCCCCCCCCGCCCCACAAATAACAGAAGAAGCACGGAGCATAGCAGAAGACGTACAGGACGTACGGAATGTACAGCTGTAAAGCTGTCCAATTTACTGCTCAACTAAAGGGCACATTTCCACCACAGCAGGTACTGTACTTTTGGTACTTCATTGTCCCTCCGCTGCTTTTGCATGAGCACTATATGTGTTCTCCTAGACAATCATAATCATTTTCTTCCTCGCTATTTAAATCACTCATAGCCAGGTTTGTGAGAAATTTATGTTGACTTCCTTTTTGTTTCATAAATACCCCAATATTAATTACAACAATATCACATTGCAATATTTGAAAAATTTGCAATACTGTGCAGTCATAGTATATTATACAAAATACTTTATGTCTTGCTATGCTGTCCTGATCTTGTATCTGTTCTTTTGACCAGATCGCAATCAAAACTTGTCACATTTCATTTGTCCACGCATCTATTATTATTAATTTTACTATTTTTTTTTTTAGGTCTGTGACGTAAAATGGCCAAAACTAACATGCTGAAAAGCGCCATATCGCCACTTATTGTAGCAAAATAAATTGATTCCCCTCCCATGCATGTATATTCAGGCATGGACAGTAGTCCTATTAAATGACGTAGTCCAGCTATAACTGTGGATGGAGCTGTGCATGTAAACATATTGGCTGAGACAAGTCACACAAAGCTGAGATTTTTTGGAGAGTTTGAGAGCAGATTGTAGAGGTTGGGGATGTGGGAGAAGTAGGGATTGGGGGAAGGGGTTAGAGGGCTGTTCAGGGAATACATTGTTGTTGTTCCAACTGGTCGGTTATGGAAAATGGATAAAAATGAGAAGTTGATGAAAAGTAAATACTGAAATATCAAGGAATTTTCTTCTATGCATACAATTTGGTTGGTAAAAAGGGACCTAAGAGTAGGAAGATGCTTATGATTAACTTGGTTTCTTCATTTACTTTCTTCAGTGGAATTAGACAAATTCTTGGCAAGAAAAGCAGGGATAATTGTATTAGAGTGCAACTTTTCAATAAATACATTATTGTAATTTCAGTGAGTGTGTAGGGCAAAGTATAGTATGAATGAATCTCCACCCCTCATTTCTGCCTGCTTGTTTATGGAAAGAACAACATGCTACAAAGGTGCATATGTACACCCACAGAGGGTAGCAATGAAAAGAAATCTGTGTTTATTTGCAATTCTTTTAAGTACTATAATCAAGGGAGAATGAACGCAGAATTTTATGTAAATTGCCCATAAGCCGATTACTGGCCAGGCAGCCACACAGCAATATAACTTATTTTATGGTCTCCCAATTTTTCTGCTGGATGAGATAATGAAAGTATTACTGCATTACTATCACATTAAGTTGTTTTCTATGTCACAGGCCATAAATCTGCATTTCCCACTGTGTATGATTTAATTCGTCCTGAAGTGATTGAGACCATCACTTCTTATGCAAAAAGCAATGTTAAAAATAACCTATATATATTAATATATATAGGATAAATGAAGACATTTTGAAATAAATGAAAACATGTATGAAAATAAAAATGAAAAGCAAGTTTAACTAATCATAACATTACATTCACATCTACATTTACTTTCTTAGCTGTTTTCATCCAAAACGTATAAGTGAGACTAATATCACATTAGGTGAGGTATATACATTAGGTATATAAGTGGTCCTGTCCACAAAACTAAGGCCATAACTCCTCACTGTATGTTTTATTTTACCGTAACAATGAAAACTGCAAAATCATGAAGGCAACATGAAGAAACATATGGAAATTGAATGAATAAAGTAACTGCCTATTGTTAGGTAATTGACACAAGGCCACTGTGATAAAAGCAGCAATGGCTAAGCAGTTGTGTCAGGTGGTGAAATTAATTAATTCTTTTAGTTAATGCAAGGAACCACAATGAATGCAGTATCCAGATTTAAAGAAATATAGCAAGAAAAGCAAGGGATTTAATTGATGTAAATAAGACAAAAGATCAAAGACCATGATGACATCAGTAGAATTACTACTTTGACAATGCAGTCTGGATTTGGTATCATTTGTGTATTTGCTTTATTAACAAGATGTCACTGATTTAATCAAACAAGTGATAATTATGTGATATTAGTGACAAATGGAAGATCAGAGAGCATCACAGCCCCTTCATAAGTCATACACGTCCATGAACTGCAGACTGACAGTGTCTGCTCTTTATGCATAGCTGACTCCTTTCATCCGAGTAAGTGGTTTGTGATTCAGAACCAGCTGTGTTAAGGAGAGGGGGAGAGACTGTATAAGGCCTGGTGCTAAAACATGCCTTTTTTCTTGTTTTTTATTCTTTTCCTCTCCCCACTGCTTTGTATATTATTTGTCAAGATAGACATCATGCATAGTCCCAGCCTTTATGTAATGTCTTGGTTGTGGGCCTATATAGGAACAAAAACTACTACATGAACATTAGTTTAGACTGTGACATCCTGCCAAGAATGGGGCTTTTGGCAATGATCACCAACCTACCATGATCTGGGAAAAGTATTTATTGTCATACTAATGTATACATACATACACACACACACACACACACACACACACACACACACACACATATATATATATCCTCCTGAGACCCCACCCATTCATTCATGTCCATTGTAGTGGACATTTTATCTTGTCACTGATGTTAGGAAACGTATTTATTCCTGTTCTACACTAAAGAGGACATGCTGTGAAATTAAAAATAAATAAAAAAATCTGAATTGTAAGATGTCTTATTTCCTCCAAAGACAAATAACCTAAATTGACGAACACTTTTTTCCTTTCTTGATTCTTTTAAAAAAACCTTTAAAGAGCTAGTACCCAACTTGACCACGCAAAGCCGATCATTTACTGGTGTCTGATATTCTGCGGTAAATTGGGCTGATATGTATTTTCCCTGTGTTTACAGCAAATAAATGAATTTCTCATAACTAAATTATTTTTTTCTTATTTTCCCCAGTTCCAGCATTGTTTTGTTTGCTTGTTTTGTTTTTTTTCAATGATGGAGAGGACAGAAAACCACAGTGAATGGAAGTATTCTTGTGTCAGAGCAGAGAGGCAGACAGAGGCAGAAGGAAGAGAAAGTTTATAAGGCACAGTTTAAAAAAAAAGTGCAAGAAAAAAGCCTTGAAATCTGCGGTGGCCAGCTGCACAAGCTGAGATAGTGGAGAGAAGCTTTTCATTCTCAATCCCCTCAGAGCCTTTGAAAATTACCAATCTTCTTATCACAGTAGCAGGGCTGCTTATGCAAATTGTTGTGGAGTGGAACGTTTAAACGGAAAATTACTCGACAGCAGTTTTTTCCCTCTCTCCTGCTCTCCTCTCTCTCCTTTTCTCCCCTCACTCTTACTCTCTCTTCCCACATGGAAAGCCTGTTTGAGACTCAGATAAGAAGATGAATTGCTCTCTGGGCTTTCAACCGCATCAGGGTTTAAAGACTCCAGCCTGCACTAGGCTAATTCCGTAGCTCTTATTGCCTTTGTGGAGGAAAAAGTAGGGCGGAAAAGAGAAGAAAGGCAACTCAAAACAACACAGATTCTGTTCTTCCCTGCTCTGACACAACTGTATCCCAACCTCTGGAGAGTACTGGAGAAGTACTGCCATATTTGGGCAATTTTTAAATATTCAGAGATGTAAAAAGAAGCAAATGGATTTGGAAAGAAACATGTAGTAATCACAAACAAACACACACATACGTGTGTGTGCGTGTGTGTGATTATTACATGTTTCTTTCCAAATCCATTTGCTTCTTTTTTGATCTCTAAATATTTAAAATTGCCCAGATAAGGCAGTACTCCTTTACAGGAGGGGAGCAAATGGAAGGAGAAAAGAAAAATATTCCCAGCACACAGCTTAACACAGCGAGCACCAAAGCTTCATGGACACATGCAGCTGGGTGCATGGGGAGTAGTTGAAGAGGGCAGTGCACACAACTCAACCTAAATATTTTGTGTTTTTTAATTTAAAAATTTCTTTTTCTTTTATTTCAGCAAGACACAAGGTCATTTGGTATGAGTCATTATCAGTTTAATTTAACAGATGTAACAGTAAATTTATGTAGGTTAAGTTATTGCTTTTGCCTCCTGTGCTTGACTTACAGACTGTCGGTTTTCTGACTGCAATGTAAGCCGCAGGTATTCTCTAACTGACTTATCTAGCTTTTCTCCTCTTCTCAGAAGCAACTAAGAAAAAGGAGCTGCTACATGCTAATTGCTGGAGCGGTGGCCTCTATCTTTATCATCATCATTATTGTTGTGTCAGTGAGGAAATTAGTCATTTTACCAGGTGGGTTTTCTCTGTGTTAATTCTTGTTACATATGGCACCTCCTACTTATCTGACAATCCTGAAACCTCCTGCTACAGACAGGAACACATTCAGTTTAACCTATTTTAAATGAATGTTCCTTATAGGTTTGTAGAATTTCTCTGTGTATTAATAATGCATTGTATTAATTAAACAGGACACGAACAAAGAATATAAGTAAGACCAATACAAAATGGCTGGCCAGTGCATGCATTGTGCTTAGAGTCCACATGGCGAAAACAACCCTTACACAGGACACTTCCATCCATCCATCCATCCATCCATCCAGCTATATGTCTTGTTTAGAAGCTAAATCACCAAACAATACTAAAAACTGCTTCTATGCTTTCTGTACCATACGCATCCTGTGTAAAATTTGCTGCCAGAACTGAATGTCCTCGAAAAAGAATTACATATCCTGTAGCAATTATGACCCTAGCCATTAATCATTTCATAAAATTCTTGCCAAGGTACATATTATTTATGCACATGAAGTCAGTAGTATAACTAAAAAAAATTAAATACATTTACTTCAAAGTACATGCATGCTGTAACTGAAATATACACTATATTGCCAAAAGTATTGGAACACCTGCACACACACATGAACTTTAATCACATCCCATTCTGCATAGGCTTTAATATGGAGTTGGATCACCCTTTGCAGCTATAACAGCTTCAACTCTTCTGGGAAGGCTGTCCACAAGGTTTAGGAGTGTTTATGGGAATTTTTGACCATTCTTCGAGGAGAGCACTGATGTTGGATGAAAAGGCCTGGCTCGCAGTCTCCGCTCTAATTCATCCCAAAGGTGTTCTGTCGGGTTGAGGTCAGGGCAGGGCTCTGTGCAGGCCAGTCACGTTCCTCCACACCAGACTCGTTCATTCATGTTATTATGGACCTTGCTTTATGCACTGGTTAGCAGTCATGTTGGAACAGGAAGGGGCCTTCCCCAAACTGTTCCCACAAAGTTGGGAGCATGAAATTGTTAAAAATGGCTTTGAATGCTGCAGCATTAAGAGTTCCTATCACTGGAACTAAAGGGCTAAGCCCAACCCCAGAAAAACATCCCCAAACCATAATCCCCCTTCCACCAAACTATACACTTGGCACATTGCACTCAGGCAAGTACAGTTCTCCTGGCAACTACCAAACCTAAACTCATCATTGGATTGCCAGACAGAGAAGCATGATTCGTCACTCCAGAGAACACATCTCCACTGCTCTAGAGTCCAGTGGTGGCATGCTTTACACCACTGCATCCAACGCTTTGCATTGCACTTGGTGATGTAAGGCTTGGATGCAGCTGCTCGGCCATGGAAACCCATTCCATGCAGTTCTATACGCACTGTTCTTGAGCTAATCTGAAGGCCACACAAAGTTTGGAGGTCTGTAGCTATTGACTCAGAGCGATTTCCACACACTGTGTGCCTCAGCACGTGTTGTCCCCGCTCTGTGATTTTATGTGGTCTCCCACTTTGTGGCTGAGTTGCTGTTGTTCCCAATTGCTTCCACTTTCTTATAATACCACTAACAGTTGACCGTGGAATATTTTGTAGCGAAGAAATTTCACAAATGGACTTATTGCACAGGTGACATCCTATCATGGTACCACGCTTGAATTCACTGAGCTTCTGAGAGCAACCCATTCTTTCACAAATGTTTGTAGAGGCAGTCTTCATGCATAGGTCCTTGAGTTCATACACCTGTGGATATGGAAGTGATTTGAACACGTGAATTCAATGATTTGGAGGGGTGTCCCAACACTTGGCAATATAGTGTTCATAGGGACATATATAACCATACTCACATACATACAAAGACCACCCACCTTCTGCGAGAGCCCTGTAAATGAAAAGCATTTGTGTGTGTGTGTGTGTGTGTGTGTGTGAGGGGGGGATTGTTTATATTACATTGTGGGGACCAAATGTTACCCATAACATAATAAAAACCTGCGTGATGGGCCTCCCACCAGGGGTGAGCGCGGGTTTCTGGCTCTGGCTTCCAGGCCTCTTTGGTTCTGGACCTGACTCATGCTGGGGCTGGGGGTTGTGGGCTGAGTTCGTGGCTTCCTGTCTGTTGTCCTCGTTAACCTCGTGTGGGATCCCCATGTGATCAGCTGTTTCTGGTTGTCATTAGTCCTCTGTATTAAGTCCGCGTTTCAGCCTGTTTCCCCAGTCCAGTCATTGGGTGCGTTCGACTTGCTTACAACGCTGTCTTAAAGCAACGCATTCTGATCTTGACACAATGCATTACGGTTAGATGCATTGCGATCTCTCATTCGGCTGCACAAACTGGAACCGCCTCCATGACGACACACCTTTGCCCTTATTGGCTGAAGAGTTTAGTTACACGCATTACGTTTGTATCCCAGGCAGTTCTGATGCGTAATCTGCTATTTCTCACGAATATCACATAAAGCAGTGAGAACTGGTTTTCATCTAATTTACCTGGTAAAATAAAGTTTAAATAAATGACATAAATGCTCTAATAGTACACATAAGTTAGTGTTTTATTTATTGTTAGTTACTGTAATGTTGCACTGCTTTATTTGGTTAATCATCCAGTCTGTGAAGAAGGCATTCAAGTAAGAATTGCATTGTAAAAAAAGGTTATGTGGTACATTGGGCGGAGCTTAAAGCGCTCCCCCATCTATGACGTCATAAGCGGGATGTGGGCGTATCCTTTGTTCTGATTGGTCGGGGGGAGGGGGTTTTGGCCAAATGGTATCATACATGCTTATGCCACGTGTTGCCGATAGGGGGCCGTATGGTTTGGGGAGATAAGGGTTGTCGTTATACTTTAATAAAATAAAAATACATTACATGTATTTTATTAATGTGTTATTTTTAATAAAGTTTTAAGAAATAATAAAACATATAGCAGGATAAATGTAAGCTAGGACATACACGTCGTGCGGTGTTCCGTCCGACCACAGTAGACGAGCGCCCCGGCATATTTTAAAAGAAGCCCCAAAATGTTTTAAGCAAGAAAAACTTTAGTGTTACATTTTAAAATAAAGAAAGAAAAGCAGGCGGAATTTAAACAAGTAGAGACATGCCCGAGCGAAACACTGTCAAGATAAAACACCGTATTTTAAGCACAAACGACACAAGTCCCAAACTTTAACTTTTAAACTAAAGACATACCCGAGCGAAACAAGCACAAAAGAGCAAATGCGAAACAAGCACAAACATTTTAAACCCATTACATTTAACCAACGTGTTTAAAGAAGAAGAAGAAAAACTTTTAGCGATATTTACCAGTGTTAGGTTGAAGAAAACATTTAACCAGCAAATATTTTAGCCCCGCAGCTCGGCCGTGTGCTACCGCTCCGTTCAAAACTTGCGCGACAAATGATCGACTGCTGGGGGGA
This sequence comes from Paramormyrops kingsleyae, assembly GCF_048594095.1. Taxonomy (NCBI): domain Eukaryota; kingdom Metazoa; phylum Chordata; class Actinopteri; order Osteoglossiformes; family Mormyridae; genus Paramormyrops; species Paramormyrops kingsleyae. The sequence goes on from NC_132805.1 coordinate 19,830,987, forward strand.
AGGGGGAGAGGCGTAAACACGCCAAAGCACGTTCAAAATGGCGACAGCTGAAATTGTAATCGCTAGCCCGGCCCTTAATTGTGTGAGCACGCCACCATCCTGACAGAATGCGCATTAACTCTATTTGTTAATCTATTTGTTGACTTATTTGTAAATAGTATAAATAATATACAGGTATTTCTAAATTAAGTAAATAAAAGTCGATTTGTAATAGTATTTTTAAATAGACAAAATGTATGTACATGTGCCATGTTCACCAGGGTGGCCGAGTGGTTAAGGCGTTGAACTTAAATCCAATGGACGTATGTCCGCATGGGTTCAATCCCCACCCCAGGTAAACCTTTTTCTGGGTAGTAGTGCCTTGCCGCTGGTAATCCTTTTTAAAATGAGCGTATGAGCTCTCTCTCTCTCTCTCTCCACGTAGAGACATACTATTTGGTTTAAATAGCAGCATCGCTGTCAAATCGGTGACAAAAATGGCGACCGACAGACAAATTGTTTCCGATCTCAGACAGAGCTTGCAATGAGTTTGACGACGACACCTACCCGTAACTTGGTACTGCTAAACCCGACTTGGGCTCCACGCAAGCCGCCGAGACAGTGCAAGCACGGTTCACTGTGCAGCATATTCTCGCATAAAAAATGCATCTGTATAAAACTCAAGAAAAAATTTTGAACAAAGTGTGGTCGGTGATGGGGCCGGCCCACTTCTGGTGATGATGCCCAATGAGATGAGAGAAGACCATGTTGAAAACGTATTAAAACCCCGCCATCCTGTGTAGTGATGGGATTTATGGCTCTTTGAGGGGATCCGGATCTTGGCGATCCGTTCCTTTCAAAGAGCCGTTCAAAAGAACGGCTCTTTTGGCTCTTTTTAAATATTTAGTCAGTTTTAAGAAGCCAGCTTGGGGGCATCTCAGTTTATCCTGGAAATAATCACTGGGAGGAATGATGAGGTGAGATTTGTAGTCAAATAATTAAAACTCAGATATCACACACCAATATCTGAGTTTGAATTATTCTGAAATATTGATTATTACCTCATTTGTCATGTGTGGACTATATTCCATATGGTTGCACAACATCCCTCTGCTTAGACAGTGACATCACTATTTTGGATTTACCTTTAGTACAAAGTGTGTGTATGTGTAAAGCTACGTTGACTTATGTTATTCATACAATACCTACTCACAAATAAACATCAAAAACAAAGCCGGCTGCAATGAATTTCTGTGCAAAACAGCTTTTACTACAAACACTTCCACACGATGTGGAAGTGAAGGATGCGTGCACAACTATCATCATGCTGTTAGGCAGTAGCACCCCTGCGCTGGGTGCGCCCCTCCCCCTATAACTGTTCTATCTCGCGGAAGAGCTAATTTGTGTGCATCTGTGTGAAACACGCATAGGAAAAAAAGACAGAAAGAACGGCTCGGCTCCCATCGTTCATGTTTATGAGCCGTTCAAAAGAATCGGTTCGTTCGCGAACGTCACAACTCTAATCCTGTGAGCCATCACTCAGGACGAGACACATCTCCCAGCAAGCAATGGCGAGCGAACTGACATCTCCTGAAGCCGCCCTACTGGAGCCTGCATTGCCTTCTGACCAGCGAATGGGTGATACAGACCCGTACCTTCAGTGGTACCCATCATTGCCTCAGGCATCAACTTTTGAACTGCGACTGGACAAACCACTAGAGCATCCTCAGCTCATCCCGCGGCGGCCCGCATCATGGGGCCCATATGGTGCTCCGTTCCTGCCACCACCACCACCTCCTTCTAGCCCGACCTGCCGGTATCACAACAACAACCTTCGCAGGAGACCTCCGACCTAATGGGCACATCGCAGCCCCCTGCACCGACGATAGATGAGCTCCGCGAGCGTTTTGCTGTGCGGCCATTATCTGAAGATGCTGTGGATTGGAGCATCACCGACTCTGCCATGAAGATAATTAAAGGGTCACTGGCCAGTATTCTGGATCGGATTATCGAAGATGACATGCAGGAGACATCTGTCGGTTGTTCTGTGAAACACCTGAGTCAGTGGAGGCACACGTGTCTCTACGAACCTGAAACGTTTTATTTTTTTAACAATTTTGAAAAGCTGATGAAAAAACTGTATAGACCATGGTTTAAATATATTATCACAAAAGCGGTCACGATGTTTCACCCTCACCCCCCACCTGTCAAGGTCCAAGGTGCAGTAATTTCTGAACTTAAAACCGAAATTAATGTACGGGAAAAATTACGCGAGCTGAAACGTGATGTTGAAGGGAAAGATTATGAGTGTGCTGTAGATGGTGCAATTAGTGATTTCTGGGACATGCACAAATTCAAGCAGACTCTGGCTGGGGTGTAAACGCTGAACAACGTCTGTCAAAATGTGAATGGCAATTTTTATATGCTTTCTAAATAAAATGAGTTGAGTCATGAAAACATTGTGTCATTATTGCTAGAGGTTCATGATGGATGACAAGCAATTGAAACGTGTCTATTATACGCCATCAAACCCTGGGTCATTTGGTGGTGTCGATAGATTATACAGGGCACAGGTAAATGACCAAAGTGGACATACTGTGGATAAAAAGCAAGTTGCGACATGGCTGTCTGGTGAAGATGCATACACATTACATAAACCGATCAGATTTAACTTTAAAAGGAATAGAGTCTTTGTGACTAATATCGATTCTCAATGGCAAGCTGACTTGGTGGATATGTCGGCTTACACGAACCAGAATGATGATTTTAAATACATGCTGACGTGCATAGATATTCTATCAAAATACGCATGGGTGCGCTGCCTTAAAAGCAAGACTGGTTTAGAGGTAAAGAAAGTGTTTGAAAACATTCTCTCTGAAGGCAGGATACCCAAAAAGCTACAAACCGATCGAGGGACAGAGTTTTTTAACACATCGTTTCATAAGCTTACGGAGAAACATGGGATAATACATTTCGCAACCGGTAATGATGTTAAGGCATCCATAGTAGAAAGATTTAACCGCACTTTAAAGACACGAATGTGGCGCTATTTTACGGCTTATAATACAAGAAGGTATGTGGACATTGTACAAGATCTGGCGAGTGCTTACAATAACACCTGCCATAGCACCATTAAAATGAAGCCGGTTGAGGTGAATACGGAGAATGCCGGACAGGTTTTCAACAACATACCGTATTTTTCGGACCATAAGACGCACCTTTTCCTCCCCCAAAAGAGGGGAGAAAAAGTCACTGCGTCTTATGGTTCGAATATTGCTCTGCTCACATGCTTTAACCCTCTGGGGTCGAATGCATAGTTGGCGACGCAGCGTACTTCTCGCGTCTATTTCAATTTATCTCTCGCTGAAATCTTAATGTAGAATCATGAAAAAACGCTGGCTAAATCCATAATCTGTCTTCTTTTCAAAACGTCCATTGTCGGAAGTATTACAGGTTTTAAAATTAGGTTAAATCGGCAAAAAATTTAACTATGTCGCCTTACTTTGTTTTACCTGCATCGGGGGCGTGTAGTACCACTGTCACCCGAAGATCGCTATTCACATTCTAAATAGCCGCATTAGCGCGTATTCAAATCGCATTCGCATGGTAATTTGGTGAACAACGCAATGGTGAAACATGATCCAAATACATCCCCATCTGCACCATAAAAGGGGGGAGGGATGTGGCCAGGTGTCAATGGATCATTCATACACATGAAAGTTTTTTGCTACTGAAGTGTCTCCTTGTTTCTTTGTACTTTTATTGTTTTTTACTGACTTTATTTGTTAATAACAGTGATAATGGTTCTTAATGCTACTGTTGACTACTGTTCACTGTACATGGTTGACGTAAAATATTGTAGGACACTATTTGGTTCAGAATCTTTTTTTTCTTCATTTCCCTCCCCTACAACTAGGTGCGTCTTATGGTCCGGTGCGTCTTATGGTCCGAAAAATACGGTATATGGCGTGACGCCTGGTGCAGCTGAAAAGCGTTGTTTTAAGTTTAATATCGGTGATGTGGTCAGGGTATCGAAAGCACGGGGGAAATTTACCAAAGGATATGAGCAAACTTTTACGGATGAGTATTTTACAGTCACCGAAAGTCTGCCTAGATCACCACCGGTGTACAGGATTAAAGATTATGATGGGGAGATCATAGATGGCACATTTTATGCAGAAGAGCTACAAAAGATCAGAATAGACAAAGACAAAAACTTCAAAGTTGAGAAAATCGTCGCGGAAAAAACGCAGAGGGGCAAAAAAATGTTTTTAGTGAAATGCTGGGGTGGCCCGACAAATTTAACAGCTGGGTCCCCGCTAGCCAAGTAGTCGACATATAACTGGGATGGTACGTGCCTGTGGCATGCATTCACATCAAAAGCAGCCATGGAGGAGGAAAGCGTTTTTTATGTTACGCTCCCTAGCAACGCATCTATGGATCTTTTCCCGCACAATACCATATCAAGCTACACGACAAAACTAGCCAAGCCGATTGATCTGAACGGTAAATGGGAAGTAGGATTAACGGAAATCCACTACCCGCGAACGTGGGATACGCTGGTGGAAGAAGACACATTATTTTACGTGACCGGAGGGGTGTCAATACCGCCAATCCTGCAATACAAGCTAAAAGCGGGGCATTACAGAGATTGAAAACCTAATCAGTGAAATTAACGATGCTCTACTGTAGGAATGTCAAAACTAAAACTTGACTATGGAGCGATAAAAAACAAAGTGTATATGGTTGGTCCACCACACATGGCTTTTAAAGTGAAAGGTAACCTTGCAAGTGTAGGAATTATTAGCTCAAATAAATTTTAATATTCTCCACCAATATGTTTGAATTAATTAAAGTTTAATTAATTATTATTTAATGCCGATTATTAATCAATTGTTATGCCGAATGGTCGGCTCCTCCAAACTCGATTGTGGTATCCCCGTGAGTCTGTTAATGTGAGACTTTAAATGGGAATCACTAATTACCAGTATCACTTAGTAACCTGGGTTAGAAGGCTCGTCCACCGAGCTGCGTCACCAGGTAATGTAAACAATTGGTAGCGAAGCCCCCCTCACGGCCGATGAGAGAGAGTCTCGCGATGTTTCAGGCGAGTTTGAGGTTCAGAGCGTGTAGCAAGATCGCACAAAGGCAGGAACTTATTATGAGACACTCAATGACGGAGGCTAAAGTTGTGTAAAAGACATGCATTTATTCCTAGCTAACACTACAACTAACATAAGACAGACATTACACCTAACACAACAACAAACACGAAATAACGGAATAAAACAAACAATATAATTATGAAAATGCAATGACCGGATTTAAATGAGTAACCTTAAATGGGAAATACTGTTCTGCAAAGCAAGCACAGTTTGTGGAAACACGACCCTAAAGTCTTATAGCAGGTTAACAGAACAGCTTAAGTTGTTAGAATGAAAGGAAGTTGGTTTACTTGGTTGAAGAGTGGGGGGGGGGTCTTGGCAGTTGATGGCAGAGCTGCTGAGCTGATGGCACTCAGGAAGGCGCGGCGTTTGAAGCAGTGGAGTGGAGCCCCTTTGGATTCTCTCTCCTGGTGAAGCTTTGTCTTGGGTGCTGTTCTCTGTTCAGCTGGGCCTTCACCGGAGGGTTTCTGGTGGGTTTCTCTTCTCCCGGGTGTCATGATCCGCTCCGTCCGCTCCCGATGTGTGCCACGCCCCCTCATTATCCACGTGTGCTTTCCCGATCGTGCCCAGCTGTTCCTTGTTATTTTGGTTTGTCTTCTGTATTTAGTCCGCGTCTGAGTCAGTCTTCCCCAGATCTGTCATTGATGTTTGTCGCTGTTTTGGTCCTGTCTGCCCGAATAAACCCCGTTTGCCTGCATTCTCGGCTTGCCTTGCCTGCTTCCCGGCTCGCTTCCCTGCCGTCCGCTGACAGAATGACAGATCTCCGTGAAAGCACAGCGCAGCAGACCGAACGCCAACGGCTCGGTCTGCTGCAGGAAGTTGTGTACTGGCTATCCCAACCAGAGGTCCAGGAGGACCCCATGGCAAGGAACTTAGCCAGCCTGAGTGGGGACCTCTTGAGTGAGGCGCCCCCACCCGGAAACGCGTACCTCCTTCGCGAGGTAAGCGAAAACCTCCGACAGCTGGTCAGGAGGATAACGGAGAGGCGGCTCCAGCCACTCGCTGGCTCCACGGCCGCCCCGCCTCAACCGACCAGCCAGACCCGGAGGAAAACGAAGAGGAGAGCACAACACCTGGGAGAAGAGCCGGCTATCTTCCTGAGGGCGTGCTCTCTCTCTCCTGCTTCGCCCGCCGTCACCCCGGAGATCGCTGCCGCTGCCTGTCTGGAGGTACCTTCGCGGGCAGCTTCCCCCTTCCGGGGAACACGGCTAGCCCTTAAAGGGGCCAGGGCCGTCTGGGAGGCGATTCCCCGGATCCCCAAGGCCTTTCAAGGGGCACTGCCTGACACGCCTACCCAGCCTGCGGTCCCTGCTGCAGCTGCCGCCGATCTGCCCGCAGCTGCCGCCGATCTGCCCGCGGCTGCGCCGCCTGCTGCCGCCGCCGATCTGCCCGCAGCTGCTGCGGCCGCCGCACTGCCCGCGGCACCGCCTGCTGCAGCTTTCGCCGCTTTGCCGGCGGACCCGCCTGTCCTGCCTGTCCTGCCTGTCCCGCCTGTCCCGCCTGTCCTGCCTGTCCCGCCTGCGGCTGCCACCATTCTGGCTGCGGTACCCGCCGCGACGCCCCCTGCTGGCCGCGTGATGGTGGCGCCCGCGACGGCGCCCCCTGCTGGCCGCGTGATGGCGGCGCCCGTCCTGCCGGCACCTGAACTGCCTGTCCTGCCGGCACCTGAACTGCCTGTCCTGCCGGCACCGGAACTGCCCGTCTCGCCTGTCCTGCCGGCTCTTGAACTGCCCGTCTCGCCTGTCCTGCCGGCTCTTGAACTGCCCGTCTCGCCTGTCCTGCCGGCTCTTGAACTGCCCGTCTCGCCTGTCCTGCCGGCTCCTGAACTGCCTGTGGTGGCCGCGGTGGCGCCTCCTACTGGCCGTGTGATGGCGGTGGCGCTCCCTGCTGGTCGTGTGCTGGCGGCGCCCGCCGAGGCGCCCCCTGCTGACCGTACGCCCGAGGCGCCTGCCCAGGCGGCCCCTGCTGGTCACACGCCTGCAACTGCCTCCGCTCTGCCCGAGGTGCCCGCCGAGGCGCCCCCTACTGGCCACACGCCCGCGGTCCTGTCCAAGGCCGCCTCTCCTGTCCTGCCCGCGGCCCCGCCTGAGGCCGCCTCTCCCGTCACGCCCGCGGCTTTGGCTGCCCCGCCTGAGGCCCTGACTCCCTCGCCTTTACCCCGGCAAGGCCGACGCCCCCCAGGACCCCGCCTCTCCGTCTCCAGCAAGGGACGGGGACATAGGCGTAGGGCCCGGGTCCCGCCCGCCCTGCCCCCTGGCTCGCCCGTTCGGCCCCTGGCGGTGGCTCGGTGGCTGCCTGCGGGTCCTCCGGCTCGGGGTCGGCGGTCCCCTCCGGGTCCCCCCCTGGATCCTCGGTGCCGGTCCTCGGTCCCGCCTCCGGGTCCTTGTCGGTCGCCTCCGGGCCCCCCTGCTCCGGCTGGGCGTCGGACGGCGCCTTCGCCGGCTCCGGCTGCGCCTCCGCCTGCCGCGGCTTCCCCCTCCTGCCCGCCTGCACTGATGTTCCCTCCTGCTCCCTCCGTGTCCCCTCCGTCACTCCCTCGTCCCGTTCCCTTGGCCCCTGGGTGGTCCCCTTCGGTTCCCTTCTCCCTCTCGCCTGCGGCCCCTCCGGCCGCTGCCCGTCGCCCGCCTGGGTTCCTTCGGGCTCCCCTGGCTCCTCCTCCCTTTCCCTCCGTCCCGTCTGTTTCTGCTCCTCCGTTCCCTTCTGGTCCCTTTGTCCCTCCTGTCTTTGTTCCTCGTCCCTCGGTGTCTCCTGTGTTCACTCCTCGCCCTGTTCCTCCGTTTTCTGTCCCCTCTGTGTCTCCTTTCTCTGTCTGCCTGTCCGCGTTTCCTGTTCTTTGTCGGGTCCTGTCTTTCTGTTGGTCCTTGTTCCTGTTCTGTGTCTCTGTCCTGTTTCCGGTGTCTCGTTGATGTTTTGCTTTTGTTTTCCAGGTCCTGTTCCCCGGTCTCGTCCCGTCCGTCGCCTCCTCTCGGGCGCGCCCGGTGTGCGCGCCTTTGGGGGGGGGTTCTGTCATGATCCACTCCGTCCGCTCCCGATGTGTGCCACGCCCCCTCATTATCCACGTGTGCTTTCCCGATCGTGCCCAGCTGTTCCTTGTTATTTTGGTTTGTCTTCTGTATTTAGTCCGCGTCTGAGTCAGTCTTCCCCAGATCTGTCATTGATGTTTGTCGCTGTTTTGGTCCTGTCTGCCCGAATAAACCCCGTTTGCCTGCATTCTCGGCTTGCCTTGCCTGCTTCCCGGCTCGCTTCCCTGCCGTCCGCTGACACCGGGCTGATGTTCTCCTTCGGGCGGATGGTTTTCTCTGCGCTGCTGCTGGTTGTTCTCTGCTCTGCTTTGTTCTGAGGTCCAGGTTTTTATGGTCTAAAGTTCATGAATAGGGATGACCAGGAATTCGAATCCTGGCCCAATGGCTGGCCATCCATTTGGCGGGCTTTCGGAAGGGGGTCTGTATCAGTCCTTTTGGGTTTTATGGCCCGCCTGATTTTACCTTTACTGATGGTTTTCATTAAGCTGTTATAACTTTTGATACATCCACTTTTATGGTAATCACTGACCAGATTCGGAATCAGGGGTGATTAACAATCAGTTTGATACCAAACATGCCATACCAGCTTCACAGGTACATACCTCATACCATCTGCATTAATTGATTAAACAATTAATTATTTTATCTATGTGATTCATTCACATCAGTATGGGATACAGGTGTTTTGGGTTGCACCTCAACAGATGTTACACTTTGTGCAGATATTACATCAAATATTCATATTACAAACAGCACATCTTATCCATAGATAGGCTTGGCCGTTAGTTTGTGGTAATAACAATATAAGTTGCACAAGAAGAGAAGAGAAGGGGGGGTTTTAACAAAGAAGACTCTAGTTAGGACACATTGGTTACATTCACTTTCCAGATTCTTCTGGTATACCATGAGAACATATATACAATGGTAGCTATACCAATCTATTTATTTAAATTTATATGTGTTCAAGTGCAAAGGGGTGAAATAGGTGATACTCCGTGAACATGGTTATAAGGGTGGCACACAAAACACTGAGATTGTCTAAGGACACATACAAACATAACCTATCTGTATATTGAGACTAGTAGTTGTGAGTAAATCAATATACAGGGTATACAAAAGCCAAACTTAAATGAAATTTCCTGCCTCTGTGCGATCTTGCTACACGCTCTGAACCTCAAACTTGCCTGAAACATCGCGAGACTCTCTCTCATTGGCCGTGAGGGGAGCTTCGCTACCAATCGTGTACATTACCTGGTGATGCAGCTCGCTGGACGAGCCTTCTAACCCAGGTTACTAAGCGATACTGGTAATTAGTGAATCCCATTTAAGTCTCACATTAACAGACTCACAGGGATACCGCAATTGAGTTTGGAGGAGCCGACCATTCGGCATAACAATTGATTAATAATCAGCATTAAATAATAATTAATTAAACTTTAATTAATTTAAACATATTGGTGGAGAATATTAAAATTTATTTGAGTTAATAATTCCTACAATAACAATAATCACAGACGTATGATTCCCCAAAAAACACCGTCAAGCTTTTTATGCCAAAATAATGTTGATCTTGAAGGTACAGAAAGATTGTTTTATCACAAAGCTCGGGGTTTGTCTGAAATTTCTTAAAAATGTCAGACTTGTCACAGCGGTACCACACAACAATTTTGACACAGAATGATGTGAGAGATGCAGAAGCTCCCACATCCCCCAAGAAGCCAAAGACATCTGCTCTGATGGATCTCCTTGGACCAGTGTACAAAGAAGAAGCCTCAGCATCAAAGAAAACTGTGACTGAAATGGTAAAAGAGGAAGTGGCAAGGTACAGGGAAGTCAAACCTGTTCTACTCTCTGAAAATCCACTAATCTGGTGGAAGATGCATGCAGAAGAGTATCCTCGTCTAGCACAACAAGCAAAGCGGTATCTCTGTGTGCCCGGAACTAGTGTTCCTGCTGAGAGAGTTTTCTCAACCGCTGGTGATCTAATCACAGCGCAAAGGAGCTGCCTTAGATCAGAACATGTTGATCAGCTGCTTTTTTTGCAGAAAAATCTGGTGATCAAAAATGATTAGGCTGTAGTTAAGAACTGTTAGTTTTATGGACAGTTAGAATGTTTTGTATACGCAGACAAGGGCTTTATGAAGGGCCTGTTTTGAACGTTTTGAATTTAGAAAAATGTTTTATTTCTTAAACATGTTTGAAGTTCTTAATAGATTTCACTGTTGCACATTTACAGTCTTTTTATTTTTTTACAGTAATGTGCATTTTGCAGTTTGTTTACATGGTGTACAACGGATGCACATATTTATGACTTCTTGTTACAGTGTTCATTTAAAATAAAAGTTGTTTAAAATAAACAACTGTGTGCACCATATTATTAATGTAGATTTGTATTTCAGTAATAAACTTAAGTAGGAGAGTTTAGTTACCAGCATTTATATCAAAATATGGATCCCATGTCTGCAAAACTAACATTTTAGATGAAATATTGATAGCTAATCGATATCGAATCGAATCGAATAGAAACCATAAAAATAAGAATCGAATCGAATCGCCGAATTGGTCACAATACCCAGCCCTATAATAGAGTAGTATCTAACATAATGAAGACAGTAGACATGGGAACCAATGTTAGGCCGGCAGGATGGGGTCCCCATGCAGTGGAAAAATCAGGAACTGACAGTATGTGACCAGGGTAACTCGCCCCAGTCAGCAGGGAAACAGGAACCCAACACAGAACTTGTCCCAGTCAGCAGGAAAACAGGAACCCATCATAGATGCTCGCAGGGCTGCAAGGATTGCTGGGATTGCTGCGAGAGAGTGGTGTTGAGCTGCAGCGATTGTTTGGGATTGTTTTTTGGAGTGTTTTGAGTGTTTGTGTGCTTTACCTGTTTACGTGGGTGACTGTTTATTTCTATTTATTGTTCTTATTTCGGTCGGCGTGAGTGCTTGTCTGTCCTGTCTGTTAATTAACAGCGCGATTATTACCGACAGAGAGCTGCGGGTGCGGCGTTTTTCTGTCCGCGTTTAAACTCCGTAACAAACACCCGCGGGGCGATTATAACTAATAATATCTAATGTCGGTATCGCTACCCGGCGCCGGAAAAGGACAGTTGCTCCTGAGCTTTGCTCGGTCGCCAGTCGGGGCCGGGAGGACATTTTCCACTTTTTTCCCGCTCCGGCAGTAGCCTGCTGTGAGGGGGTTTTTGTGGTTTTTCGACCTCCCAAGAGCAACTTCGATTTTGCCTTGTTTTTAGTTCATACTTGGTTCAGGCAGAGGTTCTTCTGGTAAGTAGTAGTAAATTTATCAGGTTTAAAATTTTAAATAAAATAATAATTAAGTTCCGTTTTAACACAAGTAATAACTTATTTTAGTGTACTCCGCACGTTACTGCATTTATTGTTACGCAAATTAATCTTTATAGTTAAATACACTATATAAATTTACTGGGCTGGGAGTACGGGGTCATAGTGAGTTAGTTAATTATGGGGCCGGCTCAGTGTTGCGTTTGCAAGATGTTTGCCCTTCTGGACGTTAGTGTCCAGTCGGACTTCATCTGCGAGCGATGTAAGCTAGTGGACTCACTCATGGTCAAGGTTCGCGACCCTGAGGAGCAACTGGCTCTCATCCAATGCAACAGTGAGTTAGATGAGCTAGTTGATACGCCGTTTAGGGAGATGGTGTGTACGCCACTAGCGGGGGGGAGGGAGAATGAAGAGCAGAGAGGTCGAGAGAGCTGGGTGACCGTAGGTCGTAGACGCAGGAAAAGGCGTACACATGTTACAGAGGCAGCATCACCTGAGGTGTCTGTGTCTAACAGGTTTCAGGTGCTTCCAGCTTTAGAGCCGGAAGGGACTGGGGAAGCAGGTGGGCCCTTGGGCACTGAGGAGCCCCCTCCCCCCAGAAAGAGGGAGGTTGTGGTAGTGGGGGATTCAATTATTAAGGGAGTAGACAGTTATGTGTGCACGCGTGATAGAGGGTCCCATACGGTGTCTTGCCTGCCTGGTGCCCAGGTAGGAGACCTTCCAGATCGTGTGGACAAGCTTTTGGCCCCAGCTGGGGTGGATCCAGTTGTCGTGGTGCATGTTGGCACCAACGACATAGGCAAGGGTAGAAGGGCTGTTCTACAGGATAAATTTATAGATGTCGCAAATAAGCTTAGAAGCAGAACGTCCATGGTGGTATTTTCTGAAATACTCCCCGTGCCACGCGCAAGTCAGGCTAAGTTAGCTGAGATAAGGAGATTAAATGCGTGGCTAAAAGGATGGTGTAGGAAAGAGGGGTTTAGGTTTATGGGGCACTGGAGGACCTTCTGGAACAGGTGGGACCTGTTCAAGCCGGATGGGTTGCATCTGAACCGGAGGGGAACCAGTGTACTGGGAAGGCGTATTTGTAGAGTAGTTGAGGAATGTTTAAACTAGGGACTGGGGGGGCAGGGAGGTTAGTTAAGTATGTAACTGGGGGGAAACGGAAAGCCCCAAAAAATCATATTATAAGTAGGCACTGTAATAGGCATACCCTTTGTTGTCTGTATTTAAACGCCAGGAGTATTAGGAATAAAATTCATGATTTAGAGGCTCTTATCTCATCAGACTCTTATGATATTATAGCAATAACTGAAACGTGGTTGAGTGATAAGGATGGACAAGAATATAATATGGATGGTTACACATTGTTCCGTAAAGACCGTATAGGTAAGAAGGGAGGTGGTGTTGCAGTATATGTAAAGGAAAACTTGCAGGCAAGGGAGCTTACTGATATAAGTAAAAGTACGGAAGCTATATGGGTAAAATTAGATGCTACAAACTCAAATAGCCTAATTGTCGGTGTTTGTTACAGAGCACCCAATGTAGCTGCTGAGGAAAGCAGATTGTTATACAGTGATATTAGGATTATGAGCAATAAAAATGATGTGGTAGTTATGGGTGATTTTAATCTACCGGGGATGCAGTGGGACATTGTTGCTGGCTCTTCTGAAAATGAATTTGAGATGGTGGAATTAGTACAGGATTGTTTTTTTACTCAGTTTGTTAACACCCCTACCAGGGGAGATGCCATTCTTGATCTTGTTTTGTCTAATAACCAGGACAGGATTGGTAAATTAGACGTTTTAGAACCACTTGACAGTAGCGATCATAACATGGTTAAATTTGAGGTTAAGTTTAGTGCCCGAAGAGCAAAGTCCAAATCAAAAATATATAATGTTAGGAAGGCTAACTTCAATTGTATGAGATTAAAACTAGAAACTGTGAACTGGATGGAGTTAAATAACAAAACTGTTGAAGAGGCATGGGAATTTTTTAAAAGCACATTATTGCAAGTGCAAGAGGACTTCATACCTGTTTCCAGCAAGAATAAATCTAGGAAATTGCAACCTAGGTGGTTTAATAGGGAATTTGTCAAACTATAGGCCAATCAGTCTAACTGGTAAAGTTATGGAGGCTATAATCAAAGAGAAAATGGTAGATTACCTGGACTCAAATAACATTTTGAGGGATAGCCAGCATGGATTTAGGAGAGGTAGATCCTGTTTAACAAATCTGTTGGAGTTTTTTGAGGAAGCTACTCAGGAAGTTGATGATAAGAAGGCCTATGATGTCATCTACTTAGATTTCCAAAAGGCTTTTGATGTTGTTCCCCACAAGAGGCTCTCACTTAAACTCAAAGGACAGGTATTTTAGGAACTGTAGCGACCTGGATTGATAACTGGTTAATGGATAGGAAGCAGCGAGTAGTTATAAGAGGCTCAATGTCACAGTGGGCCTGCGCTCATAGTGGGGTACCGCAGGGTTCAATTTTAGGACCACTTTTGTTCCTAATTTACATAAATGATATAGACACCAATATATACAGTAAACTGGTGAAATTTGCAGATGACACCAAGGTGGGTGGTGTAGCAGATACTGAACTAGCGGCTCAGCAGCTACAGCGGGATCTTGATTTAATTAGTGACTGGGCCGATACCTGGCAGATGAAATTTAACATAGACAAATGTAACCCAGGTAGCATTCCCATATGGGGCCCATATGGGAAAGACATGGGCCATCTGGGCTGGCCCAGCTCACATTTTACCCATGTGGGGCCCATATGGGCAGAATCTGGGCAAACCCATATGGGGCTGAACGATATGGGCCCCATATGGGCAGGATCTGGGCAAACCCATATGGGTGAAATGTGGGCTGAACGATATGGGCCCCATATGGGCAGGATCTGGGCAAACCCATATGGGTGAAATGTGGGCTGAACGATATGGGCCCCTTATGGGCAGGATCTGGGCAACCCCATATGGGTGAAATGTGGGCTGAACGATAAGGGCCCCTTATGGGCAGGATCTGGGCAACCCCATATGGGTTAAATGTGGGCTGAACGATGTGGGTCCCATATGGGCAGGATCTGGGCAACCCCATATGGGTGAAATGTGGGCTGAACGATATGGGTCCCATATGGGCAGGATCTGGGCAAACCCATATGGGTTAAATGTGGGCTGAACGATATGGGTCCCATATGGGCAGGATCTGGGCAACCCCATATGGGTTAAATGTGGGCTGAACGATATGGGTCCCATATGGGCAGGATCTGGGCAACCCCATATGGGTGAAATGTGGGCTGAACGATATGGGCCCCATATGGGCAGGATCTGGGCAAACCCATATGGGTGAAATGTGGGCTGAACGATATGGGTCCCATATGGGCAGGATCTGGGCAACCCCATATGGGTGAAATGTGGGCTGAACGATATGGGTCCCATATGGGCAGGATCTGGGCAAACCCATATGGGTTAAATGTGGGCTGAACGATATGGGTCCCATATGGGCAGGATCTGGGCAACCCCATATGGGTTAAATGTGGGCTGAACGATATGGGTCCCATATGGGCAGGATCTGGGCAACCCCATATGGGTGAAATGTGGGCTGAACGATATGGGCCCCATATGGGCAGGATCTGGGCAAACCCATATGGGTGAAATGTGGCTGAACGCAATATGGGTAACACGTGATTTTGTCTAAAAAATTACTGCTGTTATAATTGTTCTGAACACGCATACAATTGCTTGATTCTTAATATTTAATTAAGTTTCTGAGTGGAAATTTGAAACCCCCAGAATTACACGAGAATTAACGTCCCAAATGTTGAGCTCCGGAATGCGATCTTGAAAAGTTCACACCAGGAATTGATTTATTTATACCTAGTCCTGATAAGATTGTGGAGAATAAAGGTGGACAGAGTGGAAAATGAAAAATAAACATATGGTTCTGTACTGTGCTTTACTTTTTGGCTTTGTCCTTTACAGTAACTTTTTTGGAGTACTGAATACAGCAATTAATGTTATATATTAGTTATTCTGTTTTTGCAGTCATAAATGTACAGTATACAAATATTTTTGGTAGACGACCATACTCTTTTTACTATAGTCTTGCAGTTTCTAATTTACATGCCAGCAACAGTTTTGACTTATATACAAATATTTGACTTGTATAGTGTTTTCAATTTTTTGCTGTAGTGTGTAATGACCATGTTCATTAGCGTTTATTTAACCGACTGGCTTGATGTGTGATCTGAAAGCAGTGTTTGCTTTTGAGCAAAGATAATAGTTTTCAGAAGATTGTTTGATTTTGCAAGACGAGTGTAAGGTATTGTGAGTTCAGCTTGAATTTTAGGATTTGTGCTTATAGTGGTTTGAGAAAAAGAGAGGAGATTTTAGGAAATGTGTTTTAGCAATTCAGGAAAACTGTAAAATGTCAAGGCATGTCAGACGACTTTGAAAGTGGGTGATAGGCCTCAGACTTGATCCAGAGGGTTACAGTAAATACTTATTATTCTGTTTCTTTTATGGTCCTCTTTTTGTATCTGCTACTATGACAAAAAAAATCCCAGTCTATCTACCTAGTGCTGCTTCATTATTCCATCCTCTTTGTGCAATGTACAGTACTGTCAGCAAAACAGCATGATACTACCACCACCATGCTTGACCGTTGGTTCAGTGTTCTTAAGTTAGGAAAACAACCTCACCCTAACCCCTTCAAACATATCTCTTTTCATTGTGGCCAAGCAGAGATGACACATTCACACGTCATTGTCTCTGCCCCCCCAGCTCCCCCGTGAATGTGCAGTCACACGTCATTGTGACTGCTCCCCCATCCCCCGTCCCCCCCCCAGGGCGCATTTTAATATAGGCTATAGCTTTTGATAAGATCTGTGTTTTAGCTGATAATTACATCTAATGTTAAATCAATATTTTTATTTTTTTTTATAAACATCATAATAAAATAGGAGTGAATACATTTTATAAATAACATACTTGAAGACCACATACATACAGATTCATCAAACAAGTCATCAAACAATCAGTCAGAAAACAGGCACCTTTTGAAAAGGCCTGGCGGGCTAGAGCTGTACTGCGCATGCGCGATACATTCCAACGGCTATTTCACCGGACGTCCACCCGAAAAACTCCACAGAAGTTGAAAACTTTCCCGGTGCGTTTTAGGTAAGTAATTTTACAGTTGATTGTTTGATTGAAAAATACATTATAAACAGAGAGTTATATCAATTTGCATGCATCTGAACGTTCTTATATTTTTAACTACAGTTTCCAACTCAAATGCTTTTTGAGCATGTATGCGCTTTATTTTAAATTTACAACATTGTTTAATGTATATGACCGCCATTGTGTGTGTGTGTTTGTGTGTATATATGTATTAAAACGCCATCTAATCTATACTGTGATAGATGTTAAAGTATAAAGTACAATATTGTAGTCAGATCAGTTTAAAACATTTGTAACCATTTTTTCGTAACATCATGTAAAATGATGATTATTAAATTATAACTCAATTCAGCGGGAGAACAAATGTTATTTGCCAATGTAATCTAGTTCCTTTTTGATAATTATTTCAGAACGTCCTTTTTAAATGCACATGATGGACATATTGCATGTATCAAGCATTTTCCCAGCGCCTTGCTTTAGCGTCTCTCGTCCTTCACCTTAACGGGCCTGGGGGAGGGGTGTTTTAAAAGCCGAAACCTGTTTGCAAAGAAACACCATAGAGATGCGTAGAAGCATGGGCGTAAATTACGGGGGGGACTGAGGAAGAGGAAGGAGGGTTCAAATTTCCGTACATCGCGGTAAATTAATTGGCAGTCTGGCAAAGTTTTAAATAAATTGAGAAGTGGTAATATATTTAACATTAGTTTTTTTCAGTTTTAAATTTGTTTATGCTCTGCTGCTCCCAGTACAATAAAAATGCAGATATTATTGTATTTTTAGGTTGGTAATTGTTAGGTTGGTGATTTTAAACTTGTACTCTGGGATTGACTGATATAGTAATTTGATTATTTTTAGATAAACAGATAAAATATCACTTACTGCCAAATGGAATGCACAAATTTAATTAGATTATTCCTCACTTTTTTCCAGGTGCTGTGTGGAAAAATTCAAAAACGAAAGAGGCTACAAAAGATGAGGTGAAAGGAAGCATTACCTCATTCCTCTACAAAAAGAGACGCAGACAAGAGGCAGAGCAGAAGAGTGGCCCTTCCAAACAGGGGAGAGTGGAATTGGTGGACTAAGAGGTTTTTTTAATTTGTAAAATAAATGTAAACTGGTTTTTTATTTAATTGTGATGTCAGTGTGTGATTTTCCTTAAATAAATATTGCATAAAACTGATTTTAGGCCTATCTGCTTCTTTACTTTTGGTTCAGCCACAGTTTAACTTATCAGTTTAAGACAAATCCCACATCCTTGCCCATATGGGCTGGCCCACATTGTGCCCAGGTGATGTGGCCCATGTGGGGCCCAGATAAATCCCACATCATTTGCCCATATGGGCTGGCCCACATTGTGCCCAGGTGATGTGGCCCATGTGGGGCCCAGATAAATCCCACATCTTTGCCCATATGGGCCCCAGATAAATCCCACATCTTTGCCCATATGGGCCACAGATAAATCCCACATCTTTGCCCATATGGGCCCCAAATAAATCCCACATCATTTGCCCATATGGGCCCCAGATAAATCCCACATCTTTGCCCATATGGGCCCCAGACAAATCCCACATCTTTGCCCATATGGGCCCCAGATAAATCCCACATCTTTGCCCATATGGGCCCCAGATAAATCCCACATCATTTGCCCATATGGGCCACAGATAAATCCCACATCTTTGCCCATATGGGCTGGCCCACATTGTGCCCACATTGTGCCCAGGTAATTGGCCCATGTGGGGCCCAGCAATAACCCATACCGAACCCATTTGGGTTTTCTGGGCTGGCCCACATGGGGCCCATTTGATTCTTGGGTGCAGATTTTGATGGGGCCCATATGGGCCAACCCACATGGGCCCCATATTTTGGCCCACATTAAGCCCATATGGGGCCCATGTGGGAATGCTACCTGGGAAGGTACTCCATGTAGGGAGCAGAAATATAAAGTACAGGTATTTTATGGGACCTACTGAAATAAAGGTAGCTGATTATGAGAAAGACCTTGGTGTGTATGTTGATGCTTCCATGTCTCATTCTCGCCAGTGCGGGGAAGCAATAAAAAAGGCCAATAGGATGTTGGGGTATATCTCCAGGTGTGTGGAGTTTAAGTCAAGGGAGGTAATGCTAAGATTATACAATTCCTTGGTGAGACCTCACCTAGAATATTGTGTACAGGTTTGGTCACCATATCTTAAAAAGGACATAGCGGCCTTAGAAAAGGTGCAGCGTAGGGCCACAAGAATGATTCCTGGTCTTAGAGGAATGTCATACGAGGAAAGGTTATTTGAGCTAAATCTGTTCAGCCTCAAGCAAAGGAGACTGAGGGGGGACATGATCCAGGTCTATAAGATTCTAACAGGTTTGGATGCTGTTCAACCGAATAGTTACTTCAGCATTAGTTCAAATACAAGAACTCGTGGCCATAGGTGGAAATTAGCGGGAGAACATTTCAAACTGGATTTAAGGAAGCACTTCTTTACACAGCGTGTAGTCAGAGTATGGAATAGTCTTCCTGATAACGTAGTGCAAGCTGAATCCTTGGGTTCCTTTAAATCAGAGCTAGATAAGATTTTAACAACTCTGAGCTATTAGTTAAGTTCTCCCCAAGCGAGCTCGATGGGCCGAATGGCCTCCTCTCGTTTGTATAGTTCTTATGTTCTTATATAACAGATACGTATTTTAACTTTTTTCTTAACAATAAGGGGAGAACATGCACACACTGACTAATCGGAACAAAAGTCAAAATATGTTGTGGTCACGTAGATGGAAAAGTACAGAGAAGGGGGGGGGGGGCGACGCCCTAGAAGGCCAATAAAGGGGACAGAACCACACCGAGGATTTGAGCATCTTCTTGTATATGCTGATTGTATGACGGATAGTTGCTCCCAGATTGCAATCTGTTAGAGAATAAACTGGTGACTTGCAACTACTCCTCGACTCTGTTGTGAATCTCTTCTCATCAACGGACCCGGTGGGGCTCTGACTCCAACAATGCCTTCGTAACTACCAGACTAGACTACTGTAATGCCCTCCTTTCTGGTTGCCCGTCTGGTTTCTTAAATAAACTTCAGCTGGTACAAAATGCGGCAGCCAGAGTTCTCACAAACACTAAAAAATTTGATCACATCACACCAGTCTTATCCTCCCTTCATTGGTTACCAGTTAAGTCTCGGATTGACTATAAAATACTGCTGTTAACTCTATGGAGTGCACCAGGGGCCCCTTGCATGGGGGGGCATTTCTTCCCTCTTTGGAATAATTACCTTATAACTTCAGATATAAAAGTCACAGACACATGCCTGATACCTAAAATCAAAGTTGACCCCTTTACAATTGATTGTAGGAAGTTCAATAACGAAATGAATAACCTGTGTATAATTTATGGACATGCGAATATAACAAAAACAGCTGGAAAAATACAAAAACCTGTCTTTGTGTCTTGGATTTTTGTAAATATTTCAAAAACTACATGATGGAATAGGTCCAATTTTGAAAATCTGGTTCCCAAACTTGTTTTCTACATGTGTGGCCAATTTCATATCATTTGATGCAGCCCAACAGGTTTTACGGAGGAAAGAGCAAATGGTGCAACTGGGAGCTTTTCCTATCCAAAACCTAACCTAAACTAATCTGAAACTTATCCAAAATGGCAATAGTGTAACTAGCAGTGTTTTTTGGGGTAGCAACTTTCTTTCTAAATGCATTACCACTTATAGGTCATAAGTAACAATTTGTCACACATCATCACCACACATTTGTAGGAAAATCTATATTTTATTCACACGACTTGTGCCAAACTTATCCAAAACCTATCCAAAACCTATCCAAACTGGCCACAGTGTAACTAGCAGTGTTTTGGGATAGCGTCTTTCTTTCTAAATGCATTACCACTTATGGGTCATAAGAAACATTTTGTTTCTAACCCTAACCCTGCATAACTGTGCCCAAACAAAGCCCGACAAGTGCCCCGCATAACTGTGCCCAAACAAAGCCCGACAAGTGCCCCACATAACTGTGCCCAAACAAAGCCTGACAAGTGCCCCGCATAACTTTGCCCAAACAAAGCCGACAAGTGCCCCGCATAACTTTGCCCAAACAAAGCCGACAAGTACCGTACATAATGTTGCCCAAACAAAGCCGACAAGTACTGTACATAACTTTGCTCAAACAAGGCCGACAAGTGCCCCGCATAACTTTGCCCAAACAGAGCCCCGCGTAACTTTGCCCAAGTGAAAGCCAAAAGCGCTGCATTACTTTGAACACTTCAAAGCTTGACAAAGGCAATGCGGAACTTTTCCCAGTGTAACACAATACAATGTTACCAAAGCAAATGTTAATTGTAATTTGCTGAATCACGGAATTATAAAAATCTATAGAATAAAAGAGTAAAATGTAAACTGTAAATAAATGTACTTATGTCGAGCGTTGCATCCTCTCCGCGCAAAAAAGCGTCCTCCTCCATCGAATCAATGGATAAAAGCGACACTTTCTTCCCCCGAACCACTCTTCAAAATCATCTTCTGTGCTTTCTCAACAGTGAAAGTCATCCGAGCCATTTTTCTTCAGTCAAAAAAGTTGTTGTCCGAAAATAACTGGGTAAACTCACGGAGACTACGTGCGTAATGCGTACTCGAGACACTCCCACAAATACTGCACCTGCAGATAATAAGTTGCGCATTCATGTCCCCAGCGCGAAAAACAATGCCCAATCAGCACATCCCATACCATTTTGCAAACCTTAGACACACCTCTATTGGATGAAGCAAATGACACTGTAATTTGATGTTCATGTAAAAAGTTTATTATGGTGAAACATAACCATGGGCAAAGGTTCAGTGCGTAAAAAATAATGTGCTAGCAGGGAAGCAGAGCATATATCTGAAAAAATACTTGACAATGAAGGATTACAGTGATTGATTTATGTACATAAGAGATCAAGCTTTCAAACGAGGGTAACTTTGTCATTTTATTCATTGGTTTTCTTCTAAAACTCCGAAGATAAAAAACATTGCACGAATGTACAGAATGCCGACTGACATTTTTCCGCGATGAGTGAGCAAGCTATTTGAGAGCATTACAGTCATATTTATGGAAAAATGCGTGTTTTGTCTTAATACTGTGACGGTTTATGAATTATTGGCCGTGAAAGAAATAGTTTGAAGTGCTTAGTTTTCATTTTATTAACACTTATATTTTACTTCCTGACACTCGACTCGTTTAAAGATGGCTACCATGGTCATTTTATTTTTACTTGTTACAAAAAAACCATGGCACAAAAATTGCGCAACTTTCTACAGATATTATCTGAAAGGTTTTTTGTAGTGTAACAAGCCGTTTTTGGTTGATTTGATACATTTGTTTCTTTTATTGAACGTCATTTTTTTCTGTTATTGAAAATTCGGACGTATGCGTCCGAACCACTAGGCGGCGACAATGAAAGAGTTAACCCACTGGGGTCGGCGGTCCCGCCGGCGGGATCTGACAGAAATTTCGCAAAACCGTTTAAATAACTCCGCGAGTTTTTGTCATATAACATTTTAAAAATACTCTCAGAAACCTTGGACGGTCTACTTTTCAAATATATATAGGTAGAAACTAAATATATTTTTACAGCTTCATGATACGAATTGAAAGAACAAGAGTGACTGACTTAAGCATCTGCGTCTCGAAGCGGCTCTGATCGCCCACCCACTTGCAAATCGCGCTATTCGCATGATAATAACATGATAATCCGACAGTTAGTATTGGGTAAAGAAATATGTGAATACGCCCATTGTGACCGAAATAAACAAGAGCACATGTCTGGGTAGTGTTTACACTGATCGGCTACAATATAGCACACGGATACGTCTCTGCCGCTGAAGCTTTGCGCCAGTGTTGCCACTTTCAGCAGCGAAGCTCATACCTGCGTTCATGGCTCAGTGGGCTAAGCCTGTGTGCCTGCAATCACGTGGTCGCCGATTCAAACGCAGCGTATTTAGAACGTGAATAGCGATCTTCCACTGAGAGCAGTCCTAAACGCTCGCGATACAAGTAAAACAAATAAGGGTGACACAATTTGCTTTTTTGCCTATTTAACCTAATTTTAAAAACTTTAATACTTCCGGCAATGGAAGTTTTGAAAAGAAGACAGATTACGGATTTAGTCAGTGTTTTCATGATTTTACATAATGATTTCAGCGAGATATAAACTGAAATACACAAGAAAGATACGCGGTCGACGATGCCCTCGTCCCCAGAGCGTTAATAATAGTCACTGCATCATATTTATCGCTTTCTATATTTATATAGTAACAGTTTTTCATTTTTCATTCCATCTACCAATAAACTGTGAAAGGGATTTTATTGTTGCTACTTTTCTTGCGTTTCAAACTGCCTTTCCAAAGTGATGGGTGTGGGGTGCAGTGACATTCCAGACTGATGGGCCATTGACAGCATGCAAACTACTACAGGTGTGAGGACACCTATCTCATCAATATTCATTTTGAAGGCCACTGACTTTGAGAAAAAGAGTGTCACTCTAAAGTACTAACACTTTAGTAATCAAACTACATAAAATTTCAGAATGTCACTTTCACCCATGTGTAGACAACCCCTGTGTCTATAAGTTTCAGAGCTCAAAAGTCTTACCTAGAAATGTCTATAATGTGATTTTTTACAATTTCTCAGCATATCTGAAAATAGGTTTTTGAAAAGTATATGTTTAAAGTTGATTTTAACAAAAAATAGAATAATAACATTCTAAGAGGTCTCATATTATTGGTGCTGAGTTTGTGCTGAATAAAAGCAAATGTATCACTTTGAGATAAATGTTTTTTAGATAGGTGAAATATTTTAAAATGTCAAGGCATGTCAGACTACCCCGAAAGTGGAAAAGAGGCCTCAGACCCCAGGGGGTTAACCTATAAAGCACTGAATGGTCTTGCACCAGACTACCTTAATAATCTGCTGACCACATACAATCCCCCACGCTTGCTTCGATCTCAAGGTGCGGGATATCTGTTAGTACCTAGGGTAGAAAGATCTACGGCAGGCTGCAGAGCTTTCTCCTATAGAGCTCCTCAGCTGTGGAACGGTCTTCCACCGGATGTGCGGGTTTCAGGCTCACTTTCAATATTCAAGTCTAGACTAAAAACACACCTATTTAGTTTAGCTTATAGGGACACTAGTTCTAGCTCTAGCTAGCTTCTCACTCCCAGTTAAACCTATAGTGTGAGGTGTAGAGCTTGGTGGGGATCAGTGCCATTGGCTTTGGATAAACTGAATTGACAGTGCTGTCACTCTAGCTTCACAATTGCTTGTGGGATTGGAGTGCTGACATTTCAGGGACTCCCCATGCCTGCATTCCCACCTGCCTCTCCCTCCTAATTATGCTGCCATAGCCATATCTGCTGGAGCATTGCACTTCATATTGCACTCAACTACCTTTTAGCACTGCCCTTACTTTGACTAATTGCATTTATTTCCCCTACTTCTCCTGGGGGGAGCTGCCTGGAGACCTCAATCTATCAAGATGTCCAGCACACCCTGCAACATGTGACGTCGTCACTACCAATGATGTCCGTGCATCCAGCTCGCCGTTCTGCCTGTGTCATCTTCCTTGTATGACCCGCTCCCTGCCTTCTGGCTGCCTGACGATTGGAGGGAGCGGTGGCACCGGCTTGTCATCTCCCCCCTGCTCCCCGTTTGTGTTTCAGATTTAACTGTATTTGACTCCCTGCCGGCCTCTGGAGGATGGGCTCCCCCTTTGAGTCTGGTCCCTCCCAAGGTTTCTTCCTTCTAGGGAGTTTTTCCTTGCCACTGTCGCCTATGGCTTACTCACTGGGGGCTTTGGGTGGGGATGCTGTAAAGCGCTTTGGGACAATGTAATGTTGTGATAATGCACTATACAAAAATAAATTTGTTGTTGTTGTTGTCTCTCGGCTGGCCTGGGAACGCCTCAGGGAGAGGGAAGTCTGACGTGACCGGGGAGAGGGAAGTCTGACGTGACCGGGGAGAGGGAAGTCTGGGTTTTCATGCTGAGACTGCTGCCCCCGCGACCCGACCTTGGATAAGCGGGAGAAAATGGATGGATGGATGGGAAAGGTGTCCCCACACCTGTAGTAGTTTCCATACTGTCAATGGCCCATCAGTCTGGAATGTCACTGACCCCACACCCATCACTTTGGAAAGGCAGTTTGAAACGCAAGAAAAGTAGCAACAATAAAATCCCTTTCACAGTTTATTGTTAGATGTAATGAAAAATGAAAAATTGTGACCATATAAATATAGAAAGCGATAAATATGATGCAGTGACTATTAATAATGTTCTGGGGACGAGGGCATCGTCGACCGTGTATCTTTCTCGTGTATTTCAGTTTATATCTTGCTGAAATATTGCTGTAGAATCATGAAAAAAACACTGACTAAATCCGTAATCGATCTTCTTTTCAAAACTTAAATTTTCGGAAGTATTAAAGTTTTTAAAATTAGGTTAAATACGCAAAAAAGCAAACCGTGTCATCTTTCTTTGTTTTACTTGCATCGGGGGCGTGTAGCACTGGTCTCAGCTGAAGATTGCTATTCACATTCTGATTAGGCTGGGTATAGAACCGGCGATCGTGTGATTACAGGCACACAGGCTTAGCCCACTGAGCCATGGACACAGGGATGAGATTCGCTGCTGAAAATGGCAACATTGGCGCAAAGCTTCAGCGGCAGAGACGTATCCGTGTGCCATATTGTAGCCATCAGTGTAAACACTACCCAGACATGTGCTCTTGTTTATTTTGGTCACAATGGGCGTATTCACATATTTCTTTACCCAATACTAACTGTCGGATTATCATGTTATTATCATGCGAATAGCGCGATTTGCAAGTGGGAAGGCGATCAGAGCTGCTTTGAGACGCAGACGCTTAAGTCAGTCACTCTTATTCTTTCTACTCGTATCACGAAGCTGTAAAAATATATTTAGTTTCTACCTATATATATTTGAAAAGTAGACCATCCAAGGTTTCTGAGGGTGTTTTTTAAATGTGTATATGACAAAAAGTCGCAGTTATTTAAACGGTTTGGCAAAATTTCTGTCAGGTCCCGCCGGCGGGACCGCTGGTCCCAGAGAGTTAAAACGTAATTAAAAATAACACATTAATAAATATATGTAATGTATTTTTATTAGTGTTGTCAAATGATTAAAATTTTTAATCAGATTAATCACAGAGTTCCTGTGGATTAATTTTGATTAATCATGATTAAATATCATTCATTTTTAATCTATATTAATCACATTTAAT
Organism: Paramormyrops kingsleyae; assembly: GCF_048594095.1. Taxonomy (NCBI): domain Eukaryota; kingdom Metazoa; phylum Chordata; class Actinopteri; order Osteoglossiformes; family Mormyridae; genus Paramormyrops; species Paramormyrops kingsleyae. The sequence goes on from NC_132805.1 coordinate 19,856,915, forward strand.
TTTGCATGAGCAAACAGACTCAAGAAAAAAGGTAATATATATGCACTTAACATGTTTATTGTACATCTTGAACATGAGTCGGATGCATTCCATCTGCCACAGAAGTGCAATACCATGGACCCATATCAAAAAGCAATATTTTTTGCTTAGCTGGACAACTTGTCGGATTTAAGGTACCTCAGTTTAAATGGTCTTTATCTTCGTTCGCTTACAATTAGCACGAACTACCGTAAATCCGACAAATAATCCAACTCATCATGAAGTCCAATTCTAGCCCGTTTAATTGCCATTGTTAGCAATATCAGTTGATAACTGTCACGTACTGGCAGGCAGGTGAGCAGGGAAGCAGACGAGAGCAGCCAGGAAGTCCGGTAAAGGGGTTTTATTATACGAACGACGAACAGGCACGGACATCCACGGACAATACAATGACGGATCTGGGGTAACGTACTCAGACGCGGACTAAATACAGAAGACAAGCTAGACATAACAGGACTCAGGTGATCACAATCAGGGCTGAACACGAGGTAACGAGGTGGGCGTGGCACACATCAGGAGCGGACGGAGCGGATCATGACAGAACCCCCCCCCCAAAGGCGCGCACACCGGGCGCGCCCGAGAGGAGGCGACGGACGGGACGAGACCGGGGAACAGGACCTGGAAGACAAAAGCAAAAACATCAACGAGACACTGGAAACAGGACAGAGACACAGAACAGGAACAAGGACCAACAGAAAGACAGGACCTGACAAAGAACAGGAAACGCAGACAGGCAGACAGAGAAAGGAGACACAGAGGGGACAGAAAACGGAGGAACAGGACGAGGAGTGAACACAGGAGACACTGAGGGACGAGGAGCAAAAACCGGAGGGACAAAGGGACCAGGAGGGAACGGAGGAGACACAGAGGGACGAGGAGCAAAAACAGGTGGGACGGAGGGAAAGGGAGGAGGAACCAGGGGAGCCCGAAGGAACCCAGGCGGGCGACGGGCAGCGGCCGGAGGGGCCGCAGGCGAGAGGGAGGAGGGAGCAGGAGGGGACCACCCAGGGGCTAAGGGAATGGGACGAGGGAGTGACGGAGGGGACACGGAGGGAGCAGGAGGGAACACCAGTGCAGGCAGGTAGGAGGGGGAAGCCGCGGCAGGCGACGGCGCAGCCGGAGCCGGCGAAGGCGCCGTCCGACGCCCCGCCGAAGCAGGGGGGCCCGGAGGCGACCGACATGGAGCCGGAGGCGACGCCGAGGACCGGCACCGAGGCACCGGGGGGGGACCCGGAGGGGACCACCGACCCAGAGCCGGAGGACCCGCAGGCAGCCACAGAGCGACAGCCAGGGGCCGAACGGGCAAGCCAGGGGGCAGGGTGGGTGGGACCCGGGCCCGACGCAGATGTCCCCGCCCCTTCCAGGAGACTGAGAGGCGGGGACCTGGCCGGGGTCTGTCACACTGGGGTGACGGTGGCAAAGTCACAGGGGAAGTAACAGGGGCAGTCACAGGGGAAGCCAAGGCCATCCCCGAGGGGTCCCACTCAAGCTCCCCCTCCGACTCCACTAGGGAGGGAGGAGCATCAGGGCAGCAGTCCGGGACCTCCTCGGGGACAGGAACATAGGGAGTCATGGGGGGCTGAGCTGAGAGCTCAGGGGCCGCGGGGAGCTCAGGCGGGGCCGCGGGGAGCTCAGGCGGGGCCGCGGGTGTGCGGCCAGCTGCAGGCACGGGAGTCACTGGGGGCGCAGCTGCAGGCAACTCGGGCGTGCGGCCAGCAGGGGGCGCCGCAGGGGCAGGAGACGACACAGGCGCCTCTGGGGGCGCCGCAGGGGCAGGAGACGACACAGGCGCCTCTGGGGGCGCCGCAGGGGCAGGAGACTGAGCTGGGAGCTCAGGCACTGGAGTCACGGGGAGCACTGGAGTCGCGGGGAGCACTGGAGTCGCGGGGAGCACTGCAGGAACCTCGGGGGGCGCTGCGGGTGGCGCTGCAGGAACCGCGGGGGGCGCTGCAGCCTCAGGAACCGCGGGGGGCGCTGCAGCCTCAGGAACCGCGGGGGGCGCTGCGGGTGGCGCTGCAGCCTCAGGAACCTCGGGGGGCGCTGCGGGTGGCGCTGCAGGAACCTCGGGGGGCGCTGCGGGTGGCGCTGCAGGAACCTCGGGGGGCGCTGCGGGTGGCGCTGCAGGCTCTGGAACCACGGGGGGCGCTGCAGCCTCTGGAACCACGGGGGGCGCAGAAGCAGGGGCCTCGGATGCGCGACCAGCAGGGGGCGCCTCGGCTGGCACCTCGGGCGCGCAGCCAGCAGGGGGCGCCGCAGGCAGAACAGGCTGGTCAGGCAGGACAGGCTGGTCAGGCACGACGGGCAGATCCGGAACGGGCGCCAGGAGGAACGCCGTGCGAGCTGGTGCTGCCCCTTTAAGGGCTCGAGGGACCCGGGGAATAGCGTCCCTAACGGCGCGTATCCCGCCATGACGCTGGCGCGCTGGCCGGTAATGGTATGCCCCCTTCGGAGGTGGCTTCTCCGGATGGGAGCTGGCCAGGCGGGTAGCGGCGATGTCATCCCAGGCTGGGTGCAGAGAGCAAGCCCCCAGAATGACTTCCTGCATGTCCTTTGGTTTTTGTTTTCTCCATTTTTTACGGCTGGCTGCTTTCGGCGGAGTTGCGGGCACCTCTGGCAGCTCCGACAGCTGACCATATGGCAAGCCACGAGCTGAGGCTTCCTGTTTTAGGTTCGCCTCGGCTACCCCGCGTCTCAGTCGCTGCAGCGTCTCACGCACCTCCCCAGCCAGGTGCGCGTCTCCGGGCAGGGACATCGCTTCCAATAAGTCCCTGCACGGGGAGGCTAAAGCCTGAAGCAGGGGATCACCCTGAACTTCAGGCTGGGCGAGCCGATATAATACCTCGTCCGTGCAGCTAAGGTATTCCTCCTCTGACATCCGTGGTGTCTTTGCGAGATCCGTCATTCTGTCACGTACTGGCAGGCAGGTGAGCAGGGAAGCAGACGAGAGCAGCCAGGAAGTCCGGTAAAGGGGTTTTATTATACGAACGACGAACAGGCACGGACATCCACGGACAATACAATGACGGATCTGGGGTAACGTACTCAGACGCGGACTAAATACAGAAGACAAGCTAGACATAACAGGACTCAGGTGATCACAATCAGGGCTGAACACGAGGTAACGAGGTGGGCGTGGCACACATCAGGAGCGGACGGAGCGGATCATGACAATAACACATTACGTGCCGTTCTTTACATATAAAACTCCGTAGCAACACATCCACAGATAAGTTGGATGGTATAGTGTGTGCGACCGATTTAATGAGCCACAAATGAGAAGTAGTGCTTAAACAGTATAAGACTACAACTTTCCCTTCTGTTGATAAAGGGCGCAGCCATCTTGGATTCTGAACTCGGGATCCTCTGTGCTGCTTCAAGATATTTCTCGGATGTCCGAGAAACGGGAGTGCATGTAGTCACTTCCGGCTTCAAAACTCCGGAATCCGACTCGAAATACAAGTTCCGAGGGGAAATGGGACGCAGTAAAACTACCCAAAATGGGTCGACAGAGACATTTCAGTGATTTTGAATCATTCTGCACTGCAGATGGGTTAATTGCGCTAAAAATTTTAATCAGATTAGTCATGATGATGGATTAATCCGCGTTAACCCGTTAATTTTGACAGCCCTAATTTTTATTATATTAAAGTTTAACGGCAACCCAAACCATATGGCCCCCTTATCAACGACACATGACATAAGCATGTATGATACCATATATGGACATAACCCCTCGACCAATCAGAATAAGGGATACGCCCCCTCTTGCTTATGATGTCATGAACTGAGCCCCATTAGGCCTCGCCCAAAGTACCACCTAATATTTTTTCACGTTGATGGAACGGAACTCCCACTTAAATGAGCCAGACTTGTCAAAATAAGTCAGACTTTCCCTTAATCCTACTTCATGGAATACCCCCCAGACATTGTTTTAATAAAACGGTTTTGTAACTGTTTGTTATATCTCAGGTGTTTTTTTATTATTATTATTGTATATTTAATACATTTAACAAAAAATATTGCTAACTCTGCCTCAAAATACTGATATGGTTTTTGGTCCATATTGCCCAGCCCTACAGAACATACAGAGGAAGTTTCCCAAAGTCACAAAGTAAAGGAGATCCGTCTTTGATGTGTGTGTTAGCTGATTATGACTATGTTTAAATGTGAAAACCCGATTAAGGTGTTTACATGTGTTTTTAATAATACGATTACTGTGTCTACATGGGGGTATTCCATGAAAGTAGTTAAAGAAAGGCAGACTTTCCCGAAAAAGTCAGACTCAACCTAGGACCATCTCTAAACTTAGCCTCATGTCATTGCACTTACGCAGTTCAGCTTTAACCTTTGGGAGTCTGAAGGTGTTTTGGAGCCCTGAAGAGATTCTGACATGTCCTGATCGATTTGTGTATTTTTCAGTTACTTATAAACATATAAATGTCTAAAGTCTGATAACATTGTATTCAGCACAAACTGGGCTACAATAATATGAGCAGTGTAGGAATTATTAGCTAAATTTTAATATCTCCACCAATATTTTTGAATTAATTAAAGTTTAATTAATTATTATTTAATGCTGATTATTAATCAATTGTTATGCCGAATGGTCGGCTCCTCCAAACTCGATTGCGGTATCCCCGTGAGTCTGTTAATGTGAGACTTAAATGGGATTCACTAATTACCAAGATCACTTAGTAACCTGGGTTAGAAGGCTTGTCCACTGAGCTGCGTCACCAGGTAATGTAAACAATTGGTAGCGGAGCCCCCCCTCACAGCCGATGAGAGAGAGTCTTGCGATGTTTCAGGCGAGTTTGAGGTTCAGAGCGTGTAGCAAGATCGCACAAAGGCAGGAACTTATTATGAGACACACAATGACGGAGGCTAAAGTTGTGTAAAAGACATGCATTTTGTTGGAGTCACCACTCCGCCGGAGTCCGTTGATGAGAAGAGATTCACTGCACAGTCGAGGAGTGGTTGCAGGTCACCAGTTTATTCTCTAACAGATTGCAATCTGGGAGCAACTATCTGACATACATTCAGCATGTACAGGAAGAAGCTCGAACCATAGGTGTCGGCTCTAGGTCTTTATAGGCCTTTTGGGGTGTGGCCCCCCTTTTCTGTACTTTTCCACCTACGTGACTACCACAGATTTTGACTTTTGCTCTAGTCAGTGTGTGTGCCTGTCCCCAGAAAAGAGTAAAAATAAGTGTCAGCTACATGATCGGTTCCTGTTCTCTTACTATCGGGAACAAGGCCCTCCTGCCCTGCTCGGTTCCTGTTCTTTTACTGTCGGGAAGAATTATTAGTTGCATTCTTAAATGATTAACCCCTCAATCTATTTAGGACGAGGTCATCTTGACCTGTTTTCTTGTCTACCAGTTCCCGTTTTTAGTGTCTGCATTGTATTATACACTGTGTTATTAACAGATGTGTTGAATAGTTTTGCAAGTACATAAATGATTTAAAGATATATCATGTCCTGATTGGTTTATCTTAATGGTATATTAGTGGGTAATACCTAGTAGATAACTTGTCATCCACATAATTCTAAGTTAGGGTACACACAGTATTGCAGAGTGCATGCACAATAAGCACACAAAACCTTACAATACACATATACTGTATAGTTGCTTGTAATTATTACGAGCAATGACATTGGTAGGGGCGTAAGTCAGTATATCTACTATTCTTTTACAAAATGGCACACCCCAGACGTTGAGACAAACCATTGTGTGAGTACTTTTACTTAAAAAAATACTTTAAAGTAAATTTAAAAGTAAGTACTTAGTACTTTCACTTAAGTAAGATTGTTGATGTAGCACTTCTACTTTTACTTGAGTACATATTTTGTGGGATACTTGTACTTTTACTTAAGTACTAAGCTTCAGTACTTCCTCCACCACTGTCGGCTCCTCCAAACTCAATTGCGGTATCCCTGTGAGTCTGTTAATGTGAGACTTAAATGGGATTCACTAATTACCAGTATCGCTTAGTAACCTGGGTTAGAAAGCTTGTCCAGCGAGCTACATCACCAGGTAATGTAAACGATTGGTAGCGAAGCTCCCCTCACGGCCGATGAGAGAGAGTCTCGCGATGTTTCAGGCGAGTTTGAGGTTCAGAGCGTGTAGCAAGATCGCACAGAGGCAGGGACTTAGTGTGGGACACTCAATGACGGAGGCTAAAGTTGTGTAAAAGACATGCATTTATTCCTAGCTAACACTACAACTAACATAAGACAGACATTACACCTAACACAAACAATAAACACGAAATAACAGAATAAAACAAATGATGTAATTATGAAAATGCAATGACCGGATTTAAATGAGTAACCTTAAATGAGAAATACTGTTCTGCAAAGCAAGCACAGTTGGTGGAACACGACCCTAAAGTCTTATAGCTGGTTAACAGAACAGCTTAAGTTGTTAGAATGAAAGGAAGTTGGTTTACTTGGTTGAAGAGTGGGGGGGGGGGGGTCTTGGCAGTTGATGGCAGAGCAGTTGAGCTGATGGCACTCAGGAAGACGCGGCGTTTGGAGCAGTGGAGTGGAGCCCCTTTGGATTCTCTCTCCTGGTGAAGCTTTGTCTTGGGTGCTGTTCTCTGTTCAGCTGGGCCTTCACCGGAGGGTTTCTTGTGGGCTTCTCGTCTCCCGGGCTGATGGTCTTTTCTGCGCTTCATGATTTGTTTGCCCCAGCTGATGTTCTCCTTCGGGCTGATGGTTATTCTCTGCGCACCTTTGTTCTGAGGTGCTAGATTTTTATGGTCTAAAGTTCATGAATAGGGATAACCAGGAATTCGACTCCTAGCCCAATGGCTGGCCATCCATTTGGCGGGCTTTCGGAAGGGGGTCTGTATCAGTCCTTTTGGGATTTATGGCCCGACTGATTCTCCCTTTACTGATGATTTTCATTAAGCTGTTATAACTTTTGATACATCCACTTTTATGGTAATCACTGACCAGATTTGGAATCAGGGGTGACCTCATACCATCTGTATTAATTGATTAAACAATTAATTATTTTGTCTATGTGACTGATTCACATCAGTATGGGATACAGGTGTTTTGGGTTGCACCTCAACAGATGTTACACTTTGTGCATATATTACATCAAATATTAATATTCTAAACAGCACATCTTATCCATAGATAGGCGTGGCCGTTAGTTTGTGGTAATATCAATATAAGTTGCGCATCTGGAAACAACATATTTTGTTTGAGTGTGGCTTATGCCAATTCATCTTCTCCAGAATGGATAAGATACACCTTAATTCAGTTCTTTTAACATAGCTTGGTAGAAACAAAGAAACTTGGTGACTGTCCACCAAGATCAGATAAGGACCACAAAGGAATGTTGGAAGAGAAGGGGGGGGTTTTAACAAAGAAGACTCTAAAAGTTAGGACACATTGGTTACACTAATTTTCCAGATTCTTCTGGTATACCATGAGAACATATATACAATGGTAGCTATACCTATCTATTTATTTAAATTTATTTGTGTAAATTATGTGGATAAAATAGGTGATACTCCGTGAACATGGTTATAAGGGTGGCACACAAAACACTAAGATTGTCTAAGGACACATACAAACATAACCTGTATATTGAGACTAGTAGTCATGAGTAAATCAATATACAGGGTATACAAAAGCCAAACTTAAATGAAATTTCCTTTAGGGTGTTCGTCTGTTGGGTGAGTGATATGTAAGGCAGAATGTATGGGGAGGGGGTTGTGTGCCAAGTCGAGGGACCCCTGTCCATTAGATCCACTCTGCTTGTCTGTAGGTCCCTAAATCTTTGGGCAATAAAAGTTGGAGTGCTAGCCTCCCTGGTTATCTGTGTGTGTGTGTTTGTGTGTGTAACCCCCCTTTGGTGCCTCTCGTACCAGGCTCGGCCTTGCCTCAGGCCACCTGGAATTTAGGCCCTGTGATATGTGCATGTGTGATCCTACACTGACCATGTCCATCCCTTTATGACCACCATGTACCCATCCTCTGATGGCTACTTCCAGCAGGATAATACACCATGTCACAAAGCTCAAATCATTTCAAATTGGTTTCTTGAACATGACAATGAGTTCACTGTACTAAAATGGCCCCCACAGTCACCAGATCTCAACCCAATGGAGCATCTTTGGGATGTGGTGGAACGGGACCTTCGTGCCCTGGATGTGCATCCCACAAATCTGCTATCCTATCAATATGGGCCAAAATTTCTAAAGAATGCTTTCAGCACCTTGTTGAATCAATGCCACATAGAATTAATGCAGTTCTGAAGGCAAAAGGGGGTCAAACACCGTATTATTATGGTGTTCCTAATAATCCTTTAGGTGAGTGTATACAGGACACTTTCGAAAATGGATGAATCAATATCCCTTCCTATTGCAAAATGGGAGGCAGATTTATCAATCAGCGGGGACCACAATTTCTGGTCTAAGACATGTTTAAAAACCTTTGAACTGATTAGAAGTCCCAATTTACAATGAATACAATACAAAATCCTGCATAGAGTGCACTATACAGGGCATCGGATGTTCAGGATGGGTTTTAAGTCATCTAACAACTGCTCACACTGTCAAGGGGATACACCTGACAATTACATCCATGCTCTTTGGTTCTGTCCACCTGCTTAGATGTTCTGGCGCAGGATTTGTGAGGACTTATGAAAGTGTCTGAAATGTACCATTCCAGCCTCTTCTTCAGTCTGCTTGTTGGGCGACCTAGATGGTGTCACTACAGAGATTAACACAACCCACACGGCTTTCACCGCTTTATGCATTGCTAAGAAGACTGTCCTCATGAACTGGAAAAATAAAAATAACTTTAATATCAGTCTTGATACAGCTTTTGCCGCCACATTAGACCAATCTCTCTGGGCTCCTTTGATCAGCTCCATCACCTAGTGGGGGTGGGGGGTCGCAGGTTTGTCCCACTTCGGTCTTTGTTGTTGGTGTGGGGGGGGGCATATGGGCTCGGGGCGTCTGGGATTTCCCTGGGGGGGGGGGTATCTGGGGGCTTCGGCGCTGGGACTGTGGTCCTGGCCTGGATGGGGCTTTGGTGGATCTTGGGTGGCGTCTTTCTGGCGGCTGCATGCAGCGCTGCTGTGGTAGCCTGTGTCGATGGACGTAGGTTGCCGGCCTGGTGGCCGTGCTGCTCCTGGGTGGGTCCGGGGCGGGCTTGGGGTTCTGGGGGCGCTCTGCCTCCGGGCTGCGGTTCTGGTGGGTGTGTCGCCGGGGTGTGGGTTGGCGCGTGCACTGGGGCCCGGCCCCGGCGCAGGGGCCTTCGGTGCATCAGAGGGGCTGGGGGACTCTTTAGCTGGCAGGGAGGTTGTTACCATCTGTCCGCAGGTGGTCCCTACCTTAGGGGTATCCACTCTGCGGGGGTGGGGGGTAATCCAATAGAGTAGGAGAATGGACCCAACCTATTGTCTTATGTAGTCTGGGAGTTGACTGAATGGTGGGGTGGGTGTAGTTTTTCTCTCTGTGGTGGGGTCTGGTTGGCTGCCCCGGGCTCTGTGGTGCCCGGTGGTGCCACTGCTCTGGGCCCCCGGACTGGATGGGCCTGGGCCCTCCCGCCCTGTGTGGATTTCGGGGAACGGGGGTGCTTATGGGGGTCAGCGGGGGAGCTGGCTCCAGAGGGGGGGTACTTTGCCCCCCCCCCGATCCTTTCCTCCCCATCCCTAAATGCTTCCCTCCTCCCGCTCCGTCACCCCAACACACATGTAGGGCTTTGAGGTGCAGGTGCGTCGCTGGGATGCAGGGGAGGTATTCCTCCTCTGTCCCACCGTGGCCACCTGTGTCTCAATCACACATCACAACTTAGACACTCTCATTACTTACTCTCTCATGACACATACATTTAGGGCCTTGGGGGTGGGCACACGGAATGGCGTCCAGAGGGCGGTCTGTTCATTCAGCCTTACCTCTGGTGCCAGTGCCCACTTCTCAATTTTAAGTTGCACATAGTCATTGAGGGTTCTGGGGAGGGCCCGAGCTGACACCAGCTGCTGATTGGCATGCCCTTCCCCTGTTTTAAAGCACTTTAGAACAACACGCACCAACACCACATATGAGCGGGCGGAGGGAAGTATGGGGTCTTTTCATGCCCCCGTTCTCTGTTCACCATCTGGAGCCGGGGGCTGGGGGGAGCTGGCCGTCCGGTCGGGGTCTGGGCTGGTGGGCTTCTCGGCTGCTGTGCGGTGGTCTTCTTGTCCCCATGCCAGAGGAAAAAAGGGATCCATCTCCGAGGTCTGGTGGCGGATTGCCCCTCTGAGGGTGGTGGTGCCTGGATCTCGGAGTATAGAGTATATATGGGGAGTGTGAGTGTGTGTATGGCGTTCATTTCTGTGTATCTTCATGTTGGGCGAATGGGTGAATATTTGTTTATGTGTGCATGAGGGTGGGAACGTATGCTGAGCTGTTTGTCTATACGCATGTGTCAGGTTTGGTCTTAGACTCCACCTGAAATAACATCTCAGGCTCTATTGCCCCCCGCCACACTCCCTGCTGGTGGATAAGGCCCCCAGCTGCCGATGCGTTGGTGGTTCTCGATGTCCGGGGCTGGATGCTCTGGTGTGTCCTGGCTCACTCTCGGCGGTTGCCTGTCGGGGCCTGGTCCTTCCGGCTCTGTCGGGTCCCGGCTGGGAGGTGGGGAGGCCCTTGGACCTCTGGGCCCGGTCTGCCCTGGTGCGGCCGGCCGCCAATGGAGCCTGCGTGCTCGCCGCCACGGTCCCCTGGGGCTCCTGCGATGTGGCTGCCGGATGGCCCCCCTCCGGAGCGCTCCTCTGCCCTTTTCTGGGTGGGGGCTGCAATTGTCCCTGCGGTGGTCCTCCTGGGGTTCCCGTGGCCTGGGAGACCTCTGGATGTCTGGGGCCCGGGTCTCCTCCGTGTCGGCTTCATGTCCTTGGTGGGCGGGGCTGTGGCTCCCCACACACACTACTAGACATTTACATGGAGAAACCTTAGGAACACCAGCGTGCTGACACACACAGGTGTGCACACAGGTTCTCATGGACACATGCTCACAAACACACACTGTCTTGATTGGCTGTTGTTTCTGGGCATGTGTTGTAATGCTGGTTGTGTGTGCTGTTCAACAACATTTAACGTTTGATGGACGTTGTGATTAGTACAGATGTTGTATGTCCTCTTTCTCTTTTCAGCAGACATGGAAGCAGATTATCTGTTTTGTTTTTTTCTTTTCTCCCTTTTTTTTTTTTTTCCTTCTCCTCTCTCTCCCTTCCCCCCTTCTTCTCCTTTGTTTCCCCCCCTCCCTCACCTGCGTGAAGTTGGCCCCCCATATGTTTCAGATTTCAACCAAACTGGTCTCAATCGTATGTGCCGCGTTTGTGCCGGATTGTGCTGCTTTAGTTTCCGAGATATTAATGTTTGTTTACATGGTCACGTGACACCAGCATGAAGTTAGCCCCCCATTTGTGTCTGATTTCCACCAAACCGATCGCAATCGTATGTACTGCGTTTGTGCTGGTTTGTGCCGTTAAAACTGTCCTTTGTGCTGCTTTAGTTTCCGAGATATTAATGTTGTTTACATGGTCACGTGACACCAGCGTGAAGTTAGCCCCCCATTTGTGTCTGATTTCCACCAAACCGATCGCAATCGTATGTACTCCGTTTGTGCTGGTTTGTGCCGTTAAAACTGTCCTTTGTGCTGCTTTAGTTTCTGAGATATTAATGTTTGTAATGTTGTCCCCCCTCCCATTTTCGTCTGATTTCGACCAAACCGATCGCAATAGTTTGTGCCGTTTAAAAGTTGTCTGTATTGTCATTTTTCTGAGTTATACCTCTTAGTTTATGCCTTTACGTGATCGCCGTATAGTGCTCAGGCTTGTGTTGACCCCGGGTGGCTGGGGTCATAGTATGTACGACTCAAGACACGAGCTGTAGTCTTGGCAACAGACATGCTTTTCACAAAATGAGTGGGGGGTGAGAGCAAGAATGTTGTGTTTTATAGGTGTCTGAGGAGGGTGGGGAGGGGGTTTTATATGTGGGTTTGTTTAGAATTTAGTGATTAATTGTCATTGTTGACACACCGCACACACACACACACACACAAGCTGAGAGGCAAATCACGATTTTCATTTCTACCAATCGTACACAGTAAAAGAAAATATCATTAAGCTAAGAGAAGTAGAGTTTTTGAGTTTACCATTCATGTAGTACTGGAGACTCACTCAGACCATAGAATCATACAGATTAGCATTAAAATCACAATTTAGTAATTCAAGCATCCAAAATTAGTAAAAGGGGGCAGGGCAACTGCTCATTTGTACCACTCCCTGTATTCTTTCTCTTAATGCTACACCATGGGGTTCCCACAACAGGCCTTGAAGAACATAAGAACATAAGAACATAAGAACTATACAAACGAGAGGAGGCCATTCGGCCCATCGAGCTCGCTTGGGGAGAACTTAACTAATAGCTCAGAGTTGTTAAAATCTTATCTAGCTCTGATTTAAAGGAACCCAAGGATTCAGCTTGCACTACGTTATCAGGAAGACTATTCCATACTCTGACTACACGCTGTGTAAAGAAGTGCTTCCTTAAATCCAGTTTGAAATGTTCTCCCGCTAATTTCCACCTATGGCCACGAGTTCTTGTATTTGAACTAATGCTGAAGTAACTATTCGGTTGAACAGCATCCAAACCTGTTAGAATCTTATAGACCTGGATCATGTCCCCCCTCAGTCTCCTTTGCTTGAGGCTGAACAGATTTAGCTCAAATAACCTTTCCTCGTATGACATTCCTCTAAGACCAGGAATCATTCTTGTGGCCCTACGCTGCACCTTTTCTAAGGCCGCTATGTCCTTTTTAAGATATGGTGACCAAACCTGTACACAATATTCTAGGTGAGGTCTCACCAAGGAATTGTATAATCTTAGCATTACCTCCCTTGACTTAAACTCCACACACCTGGAGATGTACCCCAACATCCTATTGGCCTTTTTTATTGCTTCCCCACACTGGCGAGAATGAGACATGGAAGCATCAACATACACACCAAGGTCTTTCTCATAATCAGCTACCTTTATTTCAGTAGGTCCCATAAAATACCTGTACTTCATATTTCTGCTCCCTACATGGAGTACCTTACATTTGTCTATGTTAAATTTCATCTGCCAGGTGTCAGCCCAGTCACTAATTAAATTAAGATCCCGCTGTAGCTGCTGAGCCGCTAGTTCAGTATCTGCTACACCACCCACCTTGGTGTCATCTGCAAATTTCACCAGTTTACTGTATATATTGGTGTCTATATCATTTATGTAAATTAGGAACAAAAGTGGTCCTAAAATTGAACCCTGCGGTACCCCACTATGAACGCAGGCCCACTGTGACATCGAGCCTCTTATAACTACTCGCTGCTTCCTATCCGTTAACCAGTTATCAATCCAAGTCGCTACAGTTCCTAAAATACCTGTCGCTTTGAGTTTAAGTGAGAGCCTCTTGTGGGGAACAACATCAAAAGCCTTTTGGAAATCTAAATAGATGACATCATAGGCCTTCTTATCATCAACTTCCTGAGTAGCTTCCTCAAAAAACTCCAACAGATTTGTTAAACAGGATCTACCTCTCCTAAATCCATGCTGGCTATCCCTCAAAATGTTATTTGAGTCCAGGTAATCTACCATTTTCTCTTTGATTATAGCCTCCATAACTTTACCAGTTATACAAGTTAGACTGATTGGCCTATAGTTTGACAAATTACTTCTATCCCCTTTTTTGAAAATGGGCGTTATGTTGGCATGCTTCCAATCAGAAGGTACCACACCTTCAGATAAGGATTTTTGAAACAGTAATGTTAAGGGTCGGCAAATAATATCCCTCATCTCTTTTAACACTATAGGTAAGATGCCATCAGGGCCCTGTGATTTATTTATTTTGAGCTTAGCTAGGCTTTGCAAAACATCAGCTTCAGTTATATATATATTAGTTATAGACGATGTTGAATTAGTAATAAGAACTGGTAAGTTACTAGTGTCCTCGACAGTGAATACCCGTGCAAAACTATCATTGAACTCATTTACTATGTCAATGTCGTTTTCAATTATAAGACCCTTACTATCCTGCAGATTAGTAATTTCAGCTTTTAGAGCTCTTTTAGAGTTAAAATACTGGAAGAAACTTTTAACGTCATCCTTAGCCTCCAATGCGATCTTCCTTTCGACATTCCTTTTAGCTCGTCTAATGTCATTTTTTAATTCAGCCTGTAGATTTAGATACTCTTGCTTTATTATGTCATCATCAGTTATTTTCCATCTCTGGAACAAAGCCCTTTTCCTCCTTACTTTATACTTTATGTCCCTATTAAACCACCTAGGTTGCAATTTCCTAGATTTATTCTTGCTAGAAACAGGTATGAAGTCCTCTTGTACTTGCAATAATGTGCTTTTAAAAAATTCCCATGCCTCTTCAACAGTTTTGTTATTTAACTCCATCCAGTTCACGGTTTCTAGTTTTAATCTCATACAATTGAAGTTAGCCTTCCTAACATTATATATTTTTGATTTGGACTTTGCTCTTCGGGCACTAAACTTAACCTCAAATTTAACCATGTTATGATCGCTACTGTCAAGTGGTTCTAAAACATCTAATTTACCAATCCTGTCCTGGTTATTAGACAAAACAAGATCAAGAATGGCATCTCCCCTGGTAGGGGTGTTAACAAACTGAGTAAAAAAACAATCCTGTACTAATTCCACCATCTCAAGTTCATTTTCAGAAGAGCCAGCAACAATGTCCCACTGTATCCCCGGTAGATTAAAATCACCCATAACTACCACATCATTTTTATTGCTCATAATCCTAATATCACTGTATAACAATCTGCTTTCCTCAGCAGCTACATTGGGTGCTCTGTAACAAACACCGACAATTAGGCTATTTGAGTTTGTAGCATCTAATTTTACCCATATAGCTTCCATACTTTTACTTATATCAGTAAGCTCCCTTGCCTGCAAGATTTCCTTTACATATACTGCAACACCACCTCCCTTCTTACCTATACGGTCTTTACGGAACAATGTGTAACCATCCATATTATATTCTTGTCCATCCTTATCACTCAACCACGTTTCAGTTATTGCTATAATATCATAAGAGTCCGATGAGATAAGAGCCTCTAAATCATGAATTTTATTCCTAATACTCCTGGCGTTTAAATACAGACAACAAAGGGTAGGCTTATTACAGTGCCTACTTATAATATGATTTTTTTGGGCTTTCCGTTTCCCCCCAGTTACATACTTAACTAACCTCCCTGCCCCCCCAGTCCCTAGTTTAAACATTCCTCAACTACTCTACAAATACGCCTTCCCAGTACACTGGTTCCCCTCCGGTTCAGATGCAACCCATCCGGCTTGAACAGGTCCCACCTGTTCCAGAAGGTCCTCCAGTGCCCCATAAACCTAAACCCCTCTTTCCTACACCATCCTTTTAGCCACGCATTTAATCTCCTTATCTCAGCTAACTTAGCCTCACTTGCGCGTGGCACGGGGAGTATTTCGGAAAATACCACCATGGACGTTCTGCTTCTAAGCTTATTGGCGACTTCTATAAATTTATCCTGCAGAACAGCCCTTCTACCCTTGCCTATGTCGTTGGTGCCAACATGCACCACGACAACTGGATCCACCCCAGCTGGGGCCAAAAGCTTGTCCACACGATCTGGAAGGTCTCCTACCTGGGCACCAGGCAGGCAAGACACCGTACGGGACCCTCTATCACGCGTGCACACATAACTGTCTACTCCCCTAATAATTGAATCCCCCACTACCACAACCTCCCTCTTTCTGGGGGGAGGGGGCTCCTCAGTGCCCAAGGGCCCACCTGCTTCCCCAGTCCCTTCCGGCTCTAAAGCTGGAAGCACCTGAAACCTGTTAGACACAGACACCTCAGGTGATGCCGCCTCTGTAACGTGTGTACGCCTTTTCCTGCGTCTACGACCTACGGTCACCCAGCTCTCTCGACCTCTCTGCTCTTCATTCTCCCTCCCCCCCGTTAGTGGCGTACACACCGTCTCCCTAAACGGCGTATCAACTAGCTCATCTAACTCACTGTTGCATTGGATGCGAGCCAGTTGCTCCTCAAGGTCGCGAACCTTGACCATGAGTGAGTCCACTAGCTTACATCGCTCGCAGATGAAGTCCGACTGGACACTAACGTCCAGAAGGGCAAACATCTTGCAAACGCAACACTGAGCTGGCCCCATAATTAACTAACTCACTATGACCCCGTACTCCCAGCCCAGTAAATTTATATAGTGTATTTAACTATAAAGATTAATTTGCGTAACAATAAATGCAGTAACGTGCGGAGTACACTAAAATAAGTTATTACTTGTGTTAAAACGGAACTTAATTATTATTTTATTAAAAATTTTAAACCTGATAAACTTACTACTACTTACCAGAAGAAACCTCTGTCCAGGACGAGTTACTTGTCACTCAGGTGGACCATAGTCATCAATGATGAGGTATTTACCTATTTCATTAAATGATCTCAAAAAATAATACTTGAATATCAGAGTGCCGCAATTCACTACATAACTTCTACTGCAAGAATCCTAAACCGACATGCCAATTAAATTCAGGCTCAGCCGACACTTCTAGCTGCGGAAAAAAATACAATTGTGACCAATTTAAATTCGGCCTGCCTTTTAAAACGCAACGCTTTATTCCCTATATATTTGTCTAAATACAAATAGATTTCAAAATGCTGTCGATTGTTGAGCAACACATGATCTGTCCATACGTACTGGCGACTGGTTTGTTCCGCTGATATAATTTTAGTGTACTCCGCACGTTACTGCATTTATTGTTACGCAAATTAATCTTTATAGTTAAATACACTATATAAATTTACTGGGCTGGGAGTACGGGGTCATAGTGAGTTAGTTAATTATGGGGCCAGCTCAGTGTTGCGTTTGCAAGATGTTTGCCCTTCTGGACGTTAGTGTCCAGTCGGACTTCATCTGCGAGCGATGTAAGCTAGTGGACTCACTCATGGTCAAGGTTCGCGACCTTGAGGAGCAACTGGCTCGCATCCAATGCAACAGTGAGTTAGATGAGCTAGTTGATACGCCGTTTAGGGAGACGGTGTGTACGCCACTAACGGGGGGGAGGGAGAATGAAGAGCAGAGAGGTCGAGAGAGCTGGGTGACCGTAGGTCGTAGACGCAGGAAAAGGCGTACACACGTTACAGAGGCGGCATCACCTGAGGTGTCTGTGTCTAACAGGTTTCAGGTGCTTCCAGCTTTAGAGCCGGAAGGGACTGGGGAAGCAGGTGGGCCCTTGGGCACTGAGGAGCCCCCTCCCCCCAGAAAGAGGGAGGTTGTGGTAGTGGGGGATTCAATTATTAGGGGAGTAGACAGTTATGTGTGCACGCGTGATAGAGGGTCCCGTACGGTGTCTTGCCTGCCTGGTGCCCAGGTAGGAGACCTTCCAGATCGTGTGGACAAGCTTTTGGCCCCAGCTGGGGTGGATCCAGTTGTCGTGGTGCATGTTGGCACCAACGACATAGGCAAGGGTAGAAGGGCTGTTCTGCAGGATAAATTTATAGAAGTCGCCAATAAGCTTAGAAGCAGAACGTCCATGGTGGTATTTTCCGAAATACTCCCCGTGCCACGCGCAAGTGAGGCTAAGTTAGCTGAGATAAGGAGATTAAATGCGTGGCTAAAAGGATGGTGTAGGAAAGAGGGGTTTAGGTTTATGGGGCACTGGAGGACCTTCTGGAACAGGTGGGACCTGTTCAAGCCGGATGGGTTGCATCTGAACCGGAGGGGAACCAGTGTACTGGGAAGGCGTATTTGTAGAGTAGTTGAGGAATGTTTAAACTAGGGACTGGGGGGGCAGGGAGGTTAGTTAAGTATGTAACTGGGGGGAAACGGAAAGCCCAAAAAAATCATATTATAAGTAGGCACTGTAATAAGCCTACCCTTTGTTGTCTGTATTTAAACGCCAGGAGTATTAGGAATAAAATTCATGATTTAGAGGCTCTTATCTCATTGGACTCTTATGATATTATAGCAATAACTGAAACGTGGTTGAGTGATAAGGATGGACAAGAATATAATATGGATGGTTACACATTGTTCCGTAAAGACCGTATAGGTAAGAAGGGAGGTGGTGTTGCAGTATATGTAAAGGAAATCTTGCAGGCAAGGGAGCTTACTGATATAAGTAAAAGTACGGAAGCTATATGGGTAAAATTAGATGCTACAAACTCAAATAGCCTAATTGTCGGTGTTTGTTACAGAGCACCCAATGTAGCTGCTGAGGAAAGCAGATTGTTATACAGTGATATTAGGATTATGAGCAATAAAAATGATGTGGTAGTTATGGGTGATTTTAATCTACCGGGGATACAGTGGGACATTGTTGCTGGCTCTTCTGAAAATGAACTTGAGATGGTGGAATTAGTACAGGATTGTTTTTTTACTCAGTTTGTTAACACCCCTACCAGGGGAGATGCCATTCTTGATCTTGTTTTGTCTAATAACCAGGACAGGATTGGTAAATTAGATGTTTTAGAACCACTTGACAGTAGCGATCATAACATGGTTAAATTTGAGGTTAAGTTTAGTGCCCGAAGAGCAAAGTCCAAATCAAAAATATATAATGTTAGGAAGGCTAACTTCAATTGTATGAGATTAAAACTAGAAACCGTGAACTGGATGGAGTTAAATAACAAAACTGTTGAAGAGGCATGGGAATTTTTTAAAAGCACATTATTGCAAGTACAAGAGGACTTCATACCTGTTTCTAGCAAGAATAAATCTAGGAAATTGCAACCTAGGTGGTTTAATAGGGACATAAAGTATAAAGTAAGGAGGAAAAGGGCTTTGTTCCAGAGATGGAAAATAACTGATGATGACATAATAAAGCAAGAGTATCTAAATCTACAGGCTGAATTAAAAAATGACATTAGACGAGCTAAAAGGAATGTCGAAAGGAAGATCGCATTGGAGGCTAAGGATGACGTTAAAAGTTTCTTCCAGTATTTTAACTCTAAAAGAGCTCTAAAAGCTGAAATTACTAATCTGCAGGATAGTAAGGGTCTTATAATTGAAAACGACATTGACATAGTAAATGAGTTCAATGATAGTTTTGCACGGGTATTCACTGTCGAGGACACTAGTAACTTACCAGTTCTTATTACTAATTCAACATCGTCTATAACTAATATATATATAACTGAAGCTGATGTTTTGCAAAGCCTAGCTAAGCTCAAAATAAATAAATCACAGGGCCCTGATGGCATCTTACCTATAGTGTTAAAAGAGATGAGGGATATTATTTGCCGACCCTTAACATTACTGTTTCAAAAATCCTTATCTGAAGGTGTGGTACCTTCTGATTGGAAGCATGCCAACATAACGCCCATTTTCAAAAAAGGGGATAGAAGTAATTTGTCAAACTATAGGCCAATCAGTCTAACTTGTATAACTGGTAAAGTTATGGAGGCTATAATCAAAGAGAAAATGGTAGATTACCTGGACTCAAATAACATTTTGAGGGATAGCCAGCATGGATTTAGGAGAGGTAGATCCTGTTTAACAAATCTGTTGGAGTTTTTTGAGGAAGCTACTCAGGAAGTTGATGATAAGAAGGCCTATGATGTCATCTATTTAGATTTCCAAAAGGCTTTTGATGTTGTTCCCCACAAGAGGCTCTCACTTAAACTCAAAGCGACAGGTATTTTAGGAACTGTAGCGACTTGGATTGATAACTGGTTAACGGATAGGAAGCAGCGAGTAGTTATAAGAGGCTCGATGTCACAGTGGGCCTGCGTTCATAGTGGGGTACCGCAGGGTTCAATTTTAGGACCACTTTTGTTCCTAATTTACATAAATGATATAGACACCAATATATACAGTAAACTGGTGAAATTTGCAGATGACACCAAGGTGGGTGGTGTAGCAGATACTGAACTAGCGGCTCAGCAGCTACAGCGGGATCTTAATTTAATTAGTGACTGGGCTGACACCTGGCAGATGAAATTTAACATAGACAAATGTAAGGTACTCCATGTAGGGAGCAGAAATATAAAGTACAGGTATTTTATGGGACCTACTGAAATAAAGGTAGCTGATTATGAGAAAGACCTTGGTGTGTATGTTGATGCTTCCATGTCTCATTCTCGCCAGTGTGGGGAAGCAATAAAAAAGGCCAATAGGATGTTGGGGTACATCTCCAGGTGTGTGGAGTTTAAGTCAAGGGAGGTAATGCTAAGATTATACAATTCCTTGGTGAGACCTCACCTAGAATATTGTGTACAGGTTTGGTCACCATATCTTAAAAAGGACATAGCGGCCTTAGAAAAGGTGCAGCGTAGGGCCACAAGAATGATTCCTGGTCTTAGAGGAATGTCATACGAGGAAAGGTTATTTGAGCTAAATCTGTTCAGCCTCAAGCAAAGGAGACTGAGGGGGGACATGATCCAGGTCTATAAGATTCTAACGGGTTTGGATGCTGTTCAACCGAATAGTTACTTCAGCATTAGTTCAAATACAAGAACTCGTGGCCATAGGTGGAAATTAGCGGGAGAACATTTCAAACTGGATTTAAGGAAGCACTTCTTTACACAGCGTGTAGTCAGAGTATGGAATAGTCTTCCTGATAACGTAGTGCAAGCTGAATCCTTGGGTTCCTTTAAATCAGAGCTAGATAAGATTTTAACAACTCTGAGCTATTAGTTAAGTTCTCCCCAAGCGAGCTCGATGGGCCGAATGGCCTCCTCTCGTTTGTATAGTTCTTATGTTCTTATGTTCTTATGTTCTTATGTTCTTATGTTCTAATCATGTTTCCTTGTTAGCTTTAACGTGGTGACATTTCAGTGACATTGTTTTAAAATACTCTAATTGGTGACTACAGTAAATCAGAACAAATGTAAGGTGATTAGAGGCTACTTGAAATGAAAAAAATTAAGAATGTCAACAAAACCGAATGAGCCTTTAACTGTTTTACGCTAAAGAAAGCATCCATGTTTGTAGCTATACTTAAACACATGTTGGCACAGGCGCATGTAGTTTATTGTCCCCACGACCGTACGCTTCTCCATCACCTATCAAATACTAGGCCGACTGTGCTTAGGTAACCACACACACACACACACAACATGCAAACCAGAAAAATATGCACATGCTTCTGGGGGATTTCAATAGTTTTGTATGTTTATTGATTTATTTTTTTAAATGGTGATTAGGTTTTCTTCTAAACCGTGTATGTACTAAATGAAAAAGACCAGCTAAAAAATGTTATTGCTAGCCAGCTCCCTATAAGAGTCAACAAAACCCTGTCATTGACAGCAGCATTAAGCGCAAATATACACGATCCTGGCTAAAGTGTCTCTGGGATAGATAGCCGCACCTTAAGAATGTCAGAGCCCCGACCGTTCGCAGCATTACATCAGCTAGCAGCTCGTGCGCCTCACCGCGGACTCCCTCGTGCTCAGAGCCATTGTGTCCAACATATTATGAATGAATGGATGCCTTTTTATTGTCACTATACACATGTACAATGAGAATAAAAGCAGCTCCTCCAGTGTAAACATGTATGTAGAACACACAACAAACAATAAACAAATGGTGCATATATATACATATGGAAGGAACAAATAACTGTGTAGGTTATTGCCGCTGCCATTTCCCTTGTTAACCGATAAGTGGTAAAGTAAGAAAATGAAACTTTGCTCACTTTTCGCTCAGAACTCTCACTGCAAAGTGGATGACGACTGGTGTTCTGTTGAATTAGGTTGAATAAGTTTGTAAACCCCAACCCTAGCGGCCTCCCTACTCAATTTAAAACAGTGGTCAGAAATCTTGGTGTCCTGGTAGACTCCGACCTCTGCTTCAGTGCTCACATAAATAGCATTACCAGTACGGCATTTTATCATCTACGGAACATAGCCAAGCTTCGGAAGTTGCTGTCCTTTCAAGATGCAGAAAAACTAATACATGCCTTTATAACTTCTAGATTGGACTACTGCAATGCCCTCCTTTCGGGTTGTCCATCTGGATCCCTACATAAACTTCAGTTAGTACAAAATGCAGCTGCCAGAGTTCTAACAAAAACTAAAAAATTTGATCACATTAGCCCTATCCTGTCTTCCCTGCACTGGCTACCGGTCAAGTTTAGGATTGACTACAAATTATTACTATTGACTTACAAAACTCTGAATGGCCTTGCACCACAATATCTCAATGATCTTCTGGTCCCTTACAACCCTTCTCGCCTGCTTCGTTCACAAGGAGCAGGATATCTATTAGTTCCTAAAGTAGACAGGGCTACGGCAGGCTGCAGAGCATTCTCTTACAGAGCTCCGCGGCTGTGGAATGGTCTCCCGGCGGATGTGCGGGATTCAGGCACACTCTCGCTTTTCAAGTCTAGATTAAAAACGCACTTGTATAGTTTAGCGTATAGGAAACCTAGTTCTGGTTCCAGCTAGTCCCTCACTCCCAGTCAGACTAACAGTATGAGGTGATGAGCTGGGTGGGGATCGGTGTCATTGGCTTTGGATAAACTGAGGCGTCAGTGCTGTCACTCTAGCTCTACACTAGAGTGCTGATGTTCAGGGAGTCCCCATGCCTGTGTACCCACCTGTCTCTCCCTCTTTCTCATGCTGCTATACTCAGATCTGCCGGAGCCTAGACGAATATTGCACTCGATCATTTTGCTTGCACTGCCTCTGATTTCCTCAACTCTGGCTAATACACAATTATTCTTACTTCCTCCCTCACCCCTTCTGGGGTGTGCTCCATGGAGCACAATGTCGTTGAAGAGTTTATGCCTCTGCGGCCTGCAAGACAACTACCTCCACCTCCGGCAACTACCCTCCAACCTGCCTGCCCTTGGCTCAACACGATGCCTCGCCATCCATCCTGCGGCTGTGTGTCTATTAATCCTGCCATCGTGCATCAAGCAACACGTGCCTGCACCGGTCGGCCGCTGCATTGAGACATATATTTCAACCCCTGTATTAGCTTAGTCATTTCATCTTGTCTGTATTAGCTTAGTCATTTCATCTTGTTTGTTTGACTCATCTGCCGGCCCCTGGAGGATGGGCTCCCCCTTTGGGTCTGGTTCCTCCCAAGGTTTCTTCCTCTTAGGGAGTTTTTCCTTGCCACCGTTGCTTTTGGCTTACTCAATGGGGGGTCCTTACGAGGCAGAAATGTAAAGCGCATTGAGACAATGTAATGTTGTGATAATGCGCTATATAAATAAAATTGAATTGAATTGAATTGAATTAGGTCTAAGTTTCATTAAGAGTCAAACATGGTGCAGCTCAGTCACTACTGTTAACTTAACATGCCGTCCTCAGTAAACATCTCAAATCAGGCGCCCGGATGTCTTAAGTATAGGCCGCGGGGTCACCTTGTAGGAAAACCATTTACTAGAAAGCCGTCTTTATTAAAAATAACTAAGGCTTTATTCTTTAAAGTTTTTAATGTGTTTTAATGCGACTGCTAAATGCAGTTTACAAGCTCCTACTGTTATAAATAAAATTCTATTAAACCAGGTGCACTCGAAGTTACAGCTTTTTATGCTTCAGCTAAAATACAATTTTGGAAAACTCAGCATATAATGAATGGAAAGAATGGTTACAGATTTGTTGATACACAAAATGCTGGTGGATCGTTCTTTCACGGCGGAGACATTCTCTTGCGATGGACCTGACCCTACACTGGGTACATGGGAACCATTGCTGAAGTAAGGATCTAATGTGTAGGTGTCGAGTCTCACGGTTAAAAGCCCCAGTCCCCGTGTGGCTCAGGGTTCAAAATCTGCTAAAGATTGGTAGATTACACGAGAGGTTCCCCTTTAAATACGCTTTATTCCCACCACCCCGCAAAAATTAGTGCATTTTAAAAACATGACCGTGCTGCATACATATAACAAAATGTATGTACAACTTTTATTTTGAATAATAAAACACCTGTACATTTTACATTTTAAAACTCATTTGATAAATGTACACAAACATTTTTGTACAAGTTTGAAAAATAAAACACGTATACATGTTACATTTTAAAACCCTTGTGCAACTTTGAAAATAAAAAAAAATATATATAATATAATATAATATATGTTATATTAAAATCTGCTTTGATAAAGAGCCTACAATTTTTTTGCAACTTTGTTTTTGTAAAATAAAAGCCACGTTCATATTAGATTTCAAAAATGATTCGCAAAATGAATGCATAAAATTTTGTACAAACATGCTTGCACTGCATACACGTAACAAAACGTTTTTGTACAACGCGTCTAGAAAATAAAACACCCGAACATTTTAAAACATCTGTACATCTTACTTTGAAAAACTTTCACGTTACATTTTAAAACATCTGTACATCTTACTTTGAAAAACTTTCATATTACATTTTAAAACATCTGTACATCTTTGAAAAAATTTCATATTACATTTTAAAATATCTGTACATCTTACTTTGAAAAAACTTTCATATGTTACATTTTAAAACATTTGTACATCTTACTTTGAAAAACTTTCATGTTACATTAACAAATTCATTTGATGAAATATTTTTAAAGACGTACAACACCCTTTTGCGATGCTGCTAGTTTTACATTTCAGTACCCAAAAGGCAGAGTTTCCCCACTAGTCAACAATCTGTGTTTGTCGTAGACGTCCCTGACATTTTTATTGAGGTCTATTAAACGTTTTCACGTCGTGTTTGATTTTGTTGTAGTGCGGCATTATGGGGAATTATCCCGCTGCCTTTCATTTAACACGCTTAACCTTCGGCCTATGTTAGCTTTCTGTTCCTGTCTCTTATGTTAGACGGGTTGGTGCCAAGCCGTGTCTTACATCAGCCATAAGATACCCTCAAAACAATTATTTATCATCCAATTTGCTTCTTACCTCTTGGTTACCTTTGTTAGGCTTCCTTATCCATGAAAAGATTGGTTTTAATATTTTTTTGGTGTGGCTTTCTGGACCTTTCTTTTGACAGCACTCCTCTCGTTTTCAATAAAAAATAATGATAAAATAAACCTCTAGAGAATTATATAAAAAAACTGAACTGGTCTTATCTTACCTTACATGTATGGACATGCCTTACCTTGATTTTGTTTTAATTTATTTAGTTTAAATAGAGATTCCTGACAAAGTCAAAAAGCTTTGATCCAGTATATATCACTCTTAGAAAAAAGGAGTCTTGGGGGTGCTATATAAAACTATAGGGGTTCTAACCAGAGGAAATATAACCATTGCCTTCAAATAGGTGCTATTTCTTTTAATTGAGAATGTCCAAGGAGTGTCATATATGTACCAAGCTAAAAGGTTCAATATGGAGCCTTTTGTTTTAAGAGTATGCACAAATATATGTGGTGCTTTTATGCATTTTAAACTTAAAAACGGGTCGGTGCCAACCCTAACAGCACAGGAAGGTTAACTCATATTTGTGCGCAGACGATGTACATAACGGACGAGTCGGGAAAAAACAAAACTTCAAACAAAATTTACTGTGAGACAAAATGTCCAATTTGATGTGTGGCCCAAATTATTACAGATGACCCGGATGACTTACGGGGATGTACATAACAGGTGCATGAGAAAAGACCAAAACTTCAAACAAAATTTACTGTAAGACAAAATGTCCAATTTGATGTGTGGCCCAAATTACAGTTTGACCGGGATTTGACCTACGCTGATGTAATACAACGGCTGCATGACGAAAAACACAAACTTGAAACAAGTAAAAACCGCTACCACACAAGGCCAAACTGTTGCTGCTGCTGCAGGGGGTGTCAACACACACACCCCCAAACTGCCGCTAAGCGTTCATTGGAGGAGGATAGCGTCAGACCCAGACCCTCCTCCTCTCATTCTTAGCTCCAACTTTCTCATTCTCACAGGGTTTCTTTCAGTCTCGCGCAGCACAGCTCTCAGTTCACAGCTCTCCAGCATCGCTCCCTCCAAGACCTTTGCGGATTCTCCAAAGCCCGGGACCTTCCCATGGTACCGCTCCACAGGCACCCCCTCCGAGTCCTTTGCGCTATGCCCAAGTACACGCTCCGCCGGACCAACCGGGACCTTCCCAAGGTACCGCTCCACAGGCATCCCCGGTGTATGCTCACACTCCATCAGGTAACCGACCCGCTCAGGCCCCCGTGTTCAGCTCCGTCCTCGGCACCCTCGTAGCACGGGGCTATTCCCACACAAAAAAAAACCCACTCATAAGCACACAATTCACTCTACTCGAAATAATAATAAAAATAAATGATTAATAATAAATTAATAAAATAATTAATATTAAAAATAAATAAATAAAAAGAACACCCCCTCTCCCAACATCACTAGTCGTGACGTCACATGGCTCCGCCCCAGACCCGCCCACCCAGTGAACTTTTGACCCGTGACCTTTTTGACCTTTAGGTCATAATTCTTTTTGAAAGAAGCAGCATTCTCCATCTCTCTTATATTAGAACAATTACAAACATCTGTAAACTCCATAAGGCATTAGCTTAGCCACTAGGAAATAACATGTTTGCTACATAAGGCAGCATGTTAGCAGTCATCTACATGCTACACTAAACTATGTAAATGGCATTGAAAGCCAATGTTTCACATAAGCTGACAAAAGCTAGCTGAAGTGAGGAAAATATTTACTAATATTAGTTTAATATTATCAGAATAAGAGTTATATAAGACTTAATAACTTACCCATTGTCATAGCAGCTTGCTGTGTGTGTGTTTTTAAGCCGGTGTACCTTGTATGTATAGTGCCCGGACTTTTTTCCGTGTGAATGCCGTGGGCGTGTCCTGCCTTGGGTCATTAGCAGATAATGAAATGCGACAGAAATTCTGTGCCTCTCCTTGGTTTCACATGGATTACATAAACTGAAAATATTTATTCATTTAAATTGCTTTATTTAAAAGTAGACACTTTAAGCTTTCTATAGATATATTTCTCATGTCTGTCTGTGCAATATTTGCGGAGTTTCAGTTAATTTTAGTGACGTGTTTCAAAAAGATTTTCGCGGAGACTGAGACGGCTGAAAGCACACCCTGTTTATTTTCTTTATTTTATAAAAGCACAATGTTTTGTGGATATTGTGAGTATACATGAATAAAAGTAGACCATTTACAGATTAAAATGATGTACTACACTTACGTGTATGATCAAACATGACGACGCATTTCAAGTTCTTTTCATGGTTACCAGAAAAAAATGCAAGTGTCCCCACCGGCGGGTCCGCCGACTCCCAGGGGTTAATTAATCAAGGCTCATTCAAGACAGACTTGCGTAGTCTCACTTAGTGCGTACACCCAAGATATTTTAGAAGCCCAGATGAATGGATGAATGATAAATTGATCAAATGAGTCAGAAAGCGTGTAAAACGAGAGTGGTGTTTTTTTTCCTCCACAGAACCAATGCTGCTGTTGGAGCTGTATGAAGAATACAAAGATGTAATCGCTAAAAGACGCAATACTGTGGACATAAATAAAGCCATAGAGTTGGCTTGTCAAAGCACTGTAGACAGACTAAATGCGTAAGTTACCAAATGTTACAAGCGCTTAGTACAGTGGCATGGTGGTACAGTGGTTTATGCTATTGCTTTACAACGCGAAAGTTCCTGGTTCGATCCCCATAGCCAATGGGGAACCTTCTGTGTTGCATTCACATGTCATTCTTACTGTAAAATGCTATTCTGCATTATTTGATCTCCGTAAAATACTTTCAATCGCATCCGTGTGAAATGTTTTGCACAAATAACCTTAATAATCTTGTCTTTGCTTTTTACTAATAAACTAGTAGATTGTGACTAAACAAAATATAAAAAAATCTTCCTGTTCATACAGTAAAATCCCGTTATAACGGACTTCAAGGGACCTGGAAAAACAGTCCGTTATATCCAGAGTTGCTGTATGCCCAGAACACAACTACAGGACACCATTTACTCATGCCACACCCCAGCAGACACACTTGTGGCATGGATTATTATATTGTACATTTAGTAATCTAACTTTACCTGACCAAATGCATGACTATTAATAATCCCGACTAGGGCTGGGTAAAAAATATCGATTCTCCGATTTTAATCGATCTTCAGTTTAATGCAACGATATCGATTTGGGAAATCCCTGAATCGATTCTTAATGCGCGTGAAATAGATTTCACTGTTGTACATTTACAGTCTTTTTATTTTTTTTACAGTAATGTGCATTTTGCAGTTTGTTTACATGGTGTACAATGGATGCACATGTCTATGACTTCTTGTTACAGTGTTCATTTAAAATAAAAGTTGTTTAAAATAAACAACTGTGTGCACCGTATTATTAATGTAGATGTGTCTTTCAGTAATAAACTTAAGTAGGAGAGTTTCAGTTACCAGCATTTATATCAAAATATGGATCCCATGTCTGCAAAACTAACATTTTAAATGAAATATTGATAGCTAATCGATATCGAATTGAATCGAAACCATAAAAATAAGAATCGAATCGCCGAATTGGTCACAATACCCAGCCCTAGTAATTTTCATCGCTTTATGCTTAGGATATTATTTTTGTTGAAATGAAACGAATGAGTAAATAATTTTAAAAAAAGGTATATAGTTGTTAGAGCATTGTGTTCTTTTGTGTTGTCATGCTCTTGTTTGGATAGGATATTTTGTTGAAATTAAACAAATGAGTAAATTACTATTTAAAAAAATTATATGGTTGTGTTCTTTTGTGTTGTCATGCTCATGTTTGGATAGGCCTATTGGCACATGTGCACCGTTGCGCGCAACATTTGTATATTTTAACCACTTCTGAGGATAATGGGGGTCAGAGTCACTGGCACGGTTATTTTGGGGGTCGTGAGCTGAAAAGTTTGGGAACCCCTGACTTAGGCAAGTGAACAAGTCTGCTCTGGAGCAAGTTAACTGTCTCGCTTAGTTAAGCGTTGTCTCAAAGAACGTTCGACGTGTCCCAAAATATTGTTCAGCCGGATGAAATTCCGTGCTCTCACTACTCACATCATGTAATCTGTTGAATTATGTGTCCTTTTCTGTCACAATATTTTACATTATCTGATTGAATTATTTTGTAAACCTGTAAGGTGTAATGTACCAAAATGACATGGCGCGATATATTTGATTTTACGACCACGATGTTCGTGTGCAAGTTTTGTCACGATCCGCTCCGTTCGATCCCGATGTGTGCCACGCCCCCTCATTATCCACGTGTGCTTTCCCAATCGTGCCCAGCTGTTCCTTGTTATTTCGACTTGTCTTCTGTATTTAGTCCATGTCTGAGTCAGTCTTCCCCAGATCCGTCATTAATGTTCGTTGATGTTTGTCGCTGTCTTGCTCCTGTCTGCCCGAATAAAGCCCCGTTTTCCTGCATTCTCGGCTTGCCTCGCCTGTTTCCCGGCTCGCTCGCTCGCCGAAGCGTAACAAGTTTATTACCTACAGTGCGTTTTTCTGTTTTAGGTGACATTTTCGTTTGTGTTAGAGGGAGAGTGAGTCTTGTATATATGTATATTGAAAAATGGAACCCGGTAGTCGATGCTGTGAGTAAAATCAAGATGAGAAAGCAGAGAATAAAAATCTTTTCTGAAGTAATCCTATTTCCATAATATGGAGAACAGAGCTGAGATTGCAACATAATCAGTATAACAAAGCCTATAAAATTCACGTTTTAGCATTACAATTAATTGCAAAATAATTAAAATAAAAGCGTACCCATATTACAAAGGTCAAACATGGAATGCAATGACTGAAACTGAAAAAAAATCCTTTAAAATAATACAGTAAAATCCCGTTATAGTGGACTTGCATATAATGGAATTTCGCTTATAATGGACAAACAATTTGGTCCCCAAGGCCGCTTTTAGCTGTAGTTTTGTTCGGCTATAACGGACAAGCAGGCTCCGCCTACAAGGCTAGTGGTGCGCCGATGATATCCAGCGCAGATACGTAGTCGGGATTAGGGCTGGGTATTGTGACCAATTCGGCGATTCGATTCTTATTTTTATGGTTTCGATTCAATTCGATTTCGATTCGATTTGATATCGATTAGCTATCAATATTTCATTTAAAATGTTAGTTTTGCAGACATGGGATCCATATTTTGATATAAATGCTGGTAACTGAAACTCTCCTACTTAAGTTTATTACTGAAATACACATCTACATTAACCCTTAGGAGTCTGAAGGTGTTTTGGAGCCCTGAAGAGATTCTGACATGTCCTGACATTTGTGCATTTTTCAGTTACTTATAAACATATAAATGTCTAAAGTCTGATAACATTGTATTCAGCAGAAACTGGGTTACAATAATATATGAGCAGTATGTATGTACAAGTCTTTATATTGGAGAAAAAAACAGTTATGCGTGATTATTGAAAACAACAAAAAAATAAGTCACTGAAATTAGACCACAAAACACATTCATGATATTTGTGTACAAGACTTTTGTGACCTGGATCTTGTAGTGTAGAGGTTTTACTTCAAAATGATGTGACAATCATCTCACTCACTCATTTACAGAAAACAATACATTAATTTAAATTTTCTAAGACACTTTTTGTTTAGAAAGGCCATATGCGAGGAGGTGGGAATGCTCATGAATAATGCTGTAGTTCACACCAGAGAAAACAAAGACCTGCATAATGAGCTGTATAATTACCCCTTTCAGTCAGGTATGGGACAGAGGAAAGTGCTACAAGAAAATAATTTGAGGACAGAAACATATTTCTTGGTTTGTGGTTTATTTAGCATGCATGTCCCGATGTGAGGTGCTGGTGAAGGCAAGGGTGATGCAGACACATTCCTAAAAACAAATAAATAAAAAAATGTTAGCATCTCAAACACTTACACCCGAAATGTTTGTGCTAAATAACATTACCGATAGCAGTATTATAGGCTAATCAAAACGGAGCCAAATATATATTAGCAACCATAATCTAAAGCTATCCAAAACAAGGTGAAATACATTAGAACATTTACAAACATCTGTAAACTCCATAAGGCATTATCTTAGCCACCAGGAAACAACATGTTTGCTACATAAGGCAGCATGTTAGCAGAGTTATCTACATGCTACACTAACCTAAATGGCATTGAAAGCCAATGTTTCACATAAGCTGACAAAAGCTAGCTGAAGTGAGGAAAATATTTACTAATATTAGTTTAATATTATCAAAATAAGAGTTATATAAGACTTAATAACTTACCCCAGGGCTGTCAAGTTTTGAAGACAGGCAAGAGTGACATTCCACAGGATGCCTTTTCATTGGTTGTTGTGTTGTATTTTACTCAGATACAATAGTCCTATTTTCTGATTGGCTATTGTGTACACCCTTTCTTTTTTTTTGATTGGCTGACAGGCTCTTGGGGCAAATCTTGTCCGACTTCAACGTCATAAAAGAGGCTTGTTTCCGACGGGAAGCGACGTTTTTCTTGACGTTTCGTGACGTTTTCATCCGAGTTCCGACTTGGAGAGAAATAGTCGAACGCACCATAATGTCACTCAACTCAGAATTTCCGAGATCCGAGAGAAAAACGAATGCACCATTAGACTGTATGTGTTTTTAAGCCGGGGGGCGTGGCCTTATACGCATGCTGCCCGGACTGTTTTCCGTGTGAATGGCTGTGGGCGTGCCCTGCCTCGGGTCATTAGCAGATAATGAAGTGCGACAGAAATTCTGTGCCTCTCCTTGGTTTCACATGAATTACATAAACTGAAAATATTTATTTTTAATTTAAATTGCTTTATTTAAAAGTAGACACTTTAAGCTTTCTATAGATATATTTCTCATGTCTGTCTGTGCAGTATTCACGGAGTTTCAGTTCATTTTAGTGACGTGTTTCAAAAAGATTTTCGCGGAGACTGAGACAGCTGAAAGCGCACCCTGTTTATTTTCTTTATTTTACAAAAGCACAATGTTTCGTGGATATTGTGAGTATACATGAATAAAAGTAGACCATTTACAGATTAAAATGATGTACTATACTTACGTGTATGATCAAACATGACGACGCATTTTAAGTTCTTTTCACGGTTACCAGAAAAAAATGCAAGTGTCCCCGCCGCTTGTTTTGGATAGCTTTAGATTATGGATGCTAATATATATTTGGCTCCGTTTTGATTAGCCTATAATACTGCTATCGGTAATGTTATTTAGCACAAACATTTCGGGTGTAAATGTTTGAGATGCTAACATTTTTTTATTTATTTGTTTTTAGGAATGTGTCTGCATCACCCTTGCCTTCACCAGTACCTCACATCGGGACATGCATGCTAAATAAACCACAAACCAAGAAATATGTTTCTGTCCTCAAATTATTTTCTTGTAGCACTTTCCTCTGTCCCATACCTGACTGAAAGGGGTAATTATACAGCTCATTATGCAGGTCTTTGTCTTCTCTGGTGTGAACTACAGCATTATTCATGAGCATTCCCACCTCCTCGCATATGGCCTTTCTAAACAAAAAGTGTCTTAGAAAATTTAAATTAATGTATTGTTTTCTGTAAATGAGTGAGTGAGATGATTGTCACATCATTTTGAAGTAAAACCTCTACACTACAAGATCCAGGTCACAAAAGTCTTGTACACAAATATCATGAATGTGTTTTGTGGTCTAATTTCAGTGACTTATTTTTTTGTTGTTTTCAATAATCACGCATAACTGTTTTTTTCTCCAATATAAAGACTTGTACATACATACTGCTCATATATTATTGTAACCCAGTTTCTGCTGAATACAATGTTATCAGACTTTAGACATTTATATGTTTATAAGTAACTGAAAAATGCACAAATGTCAGGACATGTCAGAATCTCTTCAGGGCTCCAAAACACCTTCAGACTCCTAAGGGTTAATGTAGATGTGTATTTCAGTAATAAACTTAAGTAGGAGAGTTTCAGTTACCAGCATTTATATCAAAATATGGATCCCATGTCTGCAAAACTAACATTTTAAATGAAATATTGATAGCTAATCGATATCAAATCGAATCGAAATCGAATTGAATCGAAACCATAAAAATAAGAATCGAATCGCCGAATTGGTCACAATACCCAGCCCTAATCCCGACTACGTATCTGCGCTGGATATCATCGGCGCACCACTAGCCTTGTAGGCGGAGCCTGCTTGTCCGTTATAGCCGAACAAAACTACAGCTAAAAGCGGCCTTGGGGACCAAATTGTTTGTCCATTATAAGCGAAATTCCATTATATGCAAGTCCACTATAACGGGATTTTACTGTATTATTTTAAAGGATTTTTTTTCAGTTTCAGTCATTGCATTCCATGTTTGACCTTTGTAATATGGGTACGCTTTTATTTTAATTATTTTGCAATTAATTGTAATGCTAAAACGTGAATTTTATAGGCTTTGTTATACTGATTATGTTGCAATCTCAGCTCTGTTCTCCATATTATGGAAATAGGATTACTTCAGAAAAGATTTTTATTCTCTGCTTTCTCATCTTGATTTTACTCACAGCATCGACTACCGGGTTCCATTTTTCAATATACATATATACAAGACTCACTCTCCCTCTAACACAAACGAAAATGTCACCTAAAACAGAAAAACGCACTGTAGGTAATAAACTTGCACACGAACATCGTGGTCGTAAAATCAAATATATCGCGCCATGTCATTTTGGTACATTACACCTTACAGGTTTACAAAATAATTCAATCAGATAATGTAAAATATTGTGACAGAAAAGGACACATAATTCAACAGATTACATGATGTGAGTAGTGAGAGCACGGAATTTCATCCGGCTGAACAATATTTTGGGACACGTCGAACGTTCTTTGAGACAACGCTTAACTAAGCGAGACAGTTAACTTGCTCCAGAGCAGACTTGTTCACTTGCCTAAGTCAGGGGTTCCCAAACTTTTCAGCTCACGACCCCCAAAATAACCGTGCCAGTGACTCTGACCCCCATTATCCTCAGAAGTGGTTAAAATATACAAATGTTGCGCGCAACGGTGCACATGTGCCAATAGGCCTATCCAAACATGAGCATGACAACACAAAAGAACACAACCATATAATTTTTTTAAATAGTAGTTTACTCATTTGTTTAATTTCAACAAAATATCCTATCCAAACAAGAGCATGACAACACAAAAGAACACAATGCTCTAACAACTATATACCTTTTTTTAAAATTATTTACTCATTCGTTTCATTTCAACAAAAATAATATCCTAAGCATAAAGCGATGAAAATTACTAGGGCTGGGTATTGTGACCAATTCGGCGATTCGATTCTTATTTTTATGGTTTCGATTCAATTCGATATCGATTAGCTATCAATATTTCATTTAAAATGTTAGTTTTGCAGACATGGGATCCATATTTTGATATAAATGCTGGTAACTGAAACTCTCCTACTTAAGTTTATTACTGAAAGACACATCTACATTAATAATACGGTGCACACAGTTGTTTATTTTAAACAACTTTTATTTTAAATGAACACTGTAACAAGAAGTCATAGACATGTGCATCCATTGTACACCATGTAAACAAACTGCAAAATGCACATTACTGTAAAAAAAATAAAAAGACTGTAAATGTGCAACAGTGAAATCTATTTCACGCGCATTAAGAATCGATTCAGGGATTTCCCAAATCGATATCGTTGCATTAAACTGAAGATCGATTAAAATCGGAGAATCGATATTTTTTACCCAGCCCTAAAAATTACCTACACGTTACGTGCACATGTCGGAATGTTTAACATTCTGCTGCAACTGATGCTATTGATGTGTCGTTAATCTGTCATAATCACCTCAGGGGTCGCGATCAAACGGAAAGAAATTTGAAAGGCTGATGGCTTTTTAATTTGCATGTTTTTTTTAAATGTAACTATTAACTACTAGTTTTTATCTTTTGTTAGTTATGGATAAAATGTTAATATAAAATGTTGACAAAATGTTATTTCTAATGGTTTAAAAAAAAATTATTTGATTCCTTGGAAATCATCTCAATCCCCCTCTCAATGTCACTCTGGGAACCACTGGCCTAAGTTGCCATGGTAGCTCAGCAGAGATTCATTTAAGACATGTTGATGGAACAGAACTGTCACTTAAATTATCCAGGCTTGTCAAAATAAGTCAGACTTTCCCTTAATCCTGCTTTGTGGAATACCCTCCACGATTAGCTCCATAATCGACTCATTAAAAACACATATAAAAATTTTAATTGCATTATTGCATGGAAACGTATTTATAACTAAAACAAACAAAAAACCTAAGTGTTCCCATTCCCACTAAGGTTTTAGATTTTCATTCGTATAATGCTTTTGTGAATTGGTAATATGATCCATTAAAGATCAAATAGAGTAAATTGATAATGATATCAAATACAGTTATATTATTCACAAGGTCAAGTATCTTTTCTAAGTCACCCTTACCTTTGCTGTCACTAAATGCCTTTGCTTCAACTTTGGTGCCCTTTCTTTCAAAAAATGTTTGGAAAAATATCCATAAAATATTTTTCAAGTTACTGTGTTCACA
Source organism: Paramormyrops kingsleyae (assembly GCF_048594095.1). Lineage (NCBI taxonomy): Eukaryota > Metazoa > Chordata > Actinopteri > Osteoglossiformes > Mormyridae > Paramormyrops > Paramormyrops kingsleyae. Next base: position 19,892,461 of record NC_132805.1, read on the forward strand.
AGACCATGTGTCTTCTACAGCTGCTGTTTCTTCCTTTTGCTGCCACGCAGGATTGCTGCTTCATTTTTTGGGCAATTTATCTCAAAATGTTTTTGTGAAGCAATAATAAGATCCTTCTAATACTTTTTGACATCACATTCATAAGGTTAAATGTCACCTGCCTTCACCCTTCCTTTTGCTGCCAATGGTGGTGTTGTTTCAATTTTTGGCCGATTTGTCAGAAAATTTGATCCCTTCCAGTTGCTCACCAAAAAAAATTATCTGCAATGTTTGAAGAAGATCCATCAAATACTTCTTGAGTTATTGTGTTAATGGTTTGAAGTATCTTAAACTGCCCCTTAAACGGCAGTGCTACTTCAATGTTATCTGTCTTAAAATTTCATCAGTCCCAGTTCATCACTCTTACAATGTGCCTGTAAAGTTTGAAAAAGATCTGTAAAAGACTTTTTGAGCTGTCACATTAATAAGAGAGCATCTGAGGCAGTGGACCAGCCCCAAAATATTATGTATTCCCCAATCCAGGGAATACAATTAATGCTGTACTTTAACTGGAAAAGGTGATTTTCTCACCATGAAAAAGAAAGTACAGCAACAGCCCTAAAGAAGATTACTCAAATTCTTTAAAAGCCAAGTTGTCAACACATGGGGCAAATGAGGAAACAGAGGAGCAATGCTGAAGATAGAGCTGTGAGAAGGAGAGAAATAGAAAATGTTTTGTTTTTTTTTTTGCAAAATTATTTTGGGCCATGACAATCCAATAGCTTTTTTCTGTAGACTGAGAATTTTCCAGTATAAATATTTATTGGCATTGAGTATCCTGTATCATTCTGTAAAAAGCTATCCATCTGTATTTATTTTAAAACCATTTCTAATTTCAGTTCACTATTAGTATTTATAGCTGTATGAGTTAAAGGCAGTATTATAAACATTGTACGTAATGTAAGGATGACCTACTTGTATATCTAATATGCTGTCCGAAATCCTGTCAACAAGCCCCTGAATTACTTGAATTAAAGTGTTTAATGTTATTGTTAAACAAAACTGTATTTACTTGTTTTCTTGTTTGATACCCCATTTAATTAAAATGGCTTATATATTTTTTTTGTTAATTGCAGACTACTTCTGCTGATTTTCTTGAGCTATCAACTAAGTTGTCCAAAATATAAATTAAATTATATCCTCTTTCAGTTACAGGCTTTGTAAATCATGTGTTTTTAAGAAACTTGTGTATTACATGTTACACACGAAAAAGCCATCTTAATGAAGTAGTTGAGTTATATCAGTAATCTGAAAAAAAATCCATCTGGGAAAAGCATGGCTTGTTTGTTTACATAAATAAGGTTATTTATTTTCCCTAAAATGAGAAGTAGTTGAAGACAAGTAACTTTACTACATGAGTTAAGTTATCCATGCCTAACAGTGTTAATCCATACTGAAGACATCTGTGACAATAAGCTCTCTGTAGAAAGTCAAATCCTCTTAGGTAAAGCTTTGTGGGTAAATTTGCCTCATGCACATGATAAACCCCATTTGCTCTAGGAAAAAAAAATAGACAGCTACATTTAGATTAATGACTTGGTGACAACTTGATTTAATAGAGTTATTTTGTTTCCAAGGTTGGGGAAATGTTATACAGAGTCATTTTAATGCAAGCCAATACTCACTGCAGATTCTCAGTTTGGAGTCCTCAATGTGTTTGATTTAAATTAAGGGTATAATTGACAATGAAGGCTTCATACTCTGGCAGCCAGTATGTGTAAGCACCAGGGTTGGGGCCATTCTGGAATGCATTGAACAATTCCAGTCCAAATCAGGAAATGGAACTGGAGTTGGAACTTAAATCTCCCTGAAATTCAAATTCAACTCCAATTCTGTTCCCCGTAGTTTTTTTTCCAATCGCAGCTCCAGTTCCATTTCCTGATTTGGACTGGAATTGATCAATGCATTCCGGAATGGCCCCAACCCTGGTAAGCACAACAAAATATGTTACATCAAATTATCCATTAATCTCATAACTGCTTATCCTGCTCAGAGTCACAATGGGAGAGGATTATTGATGCCTATCTCAGATGACAAAAGGCACAAGTCTGGGGTACCCCCTGGATAGGGCGCTAAGCAGTGGCAGTTCTAGACAAATTCTAGACAAAGAAGGGGCCAGTGTTTAACCAGAGGGGCACATTAAAAAATGACAACAAATGATATTTAAGAACATAAGAACATAAGAACTATACAAACGAGAGGAGGCCATTCGGCCCATCGAGCTCGCTTGGGGAGAACTTAACTAATAGCTCAGAGTTGTTAAAATCTTATCTAGCTCTGATTTAAAGGAACCCAAGGATTCAGCTTGCACTACGTTATCAGGAAGACTATTCCATACTCTGACTACACGCTGTGTAAAGAAGTGCTTCCTTAAATCCAGTTTGAAATGTTCTCCCGCTAATTTCCACCTATGGCCACGAGTTCTTGTATTTGAACTAATGCTGAAGTAACTATTCGGTTGAACAGCATCCAAACCTGTTAGAATCTTATAGACCTGGATCATGTCCCCCCTCAGTCTCCTTTGCTTGAGGCTGAACAGATTTAGCTCAAATAACCTTTCCTCGTATGACATTCCTCTAAGACCAGGAATCATTCTTGTGGCCCTACGCTGCACCTTTTCTAAGGCCGCTATGTCCTTTTTAAGATATGGTGACCAAACCTGTACACAATATTCTAGGTGAGGTCTCACCAAGGAATTGTATAATCTTAGCATTACCTCCCTTGACTTAAACTCCACACACCTGGAGATATACCCCAACATCCTATTGGCCTTTTTTATTGCTTCCCCACACTGGCGAGAATGAGACATGGAAGCATCAACATACACACCAAGGTCTTTCTCATAATCAGCTACCTTTATTTCAGTAGGTCCCATAAAATACCTGTACTTTATATTTCTGCTCCCTACATGGAGTACCTTACATTTGTCTATGTTAAATTTCATCTGCCAGGTGTCAGCCCAGTCACTAATTAAATTAAGATCCCGCTGTAGCTGCTGAACCGCTAGTTCAGTATCTGCTACACCACCCACCTTGGTGTCATCTGCAAATTTCACCAGTTTACTGTATATATTGGTGTCTATATCATTTATGTAAATTAGGAACAAAAGTGGTCCTAAAATTGAACCCTGCGGTACCCCACTATGAACGCAGGCCCACTGTGACATCGAGCCTCTTATAACTACTCGCTGCTTCCTATCCGTTAACCAGTTATCAATCCAAGTCGCTACAGTTCCTAAAATACCTGTCGCTTTGAGTTTAAGTGAGAGCCTCTTGTGGGGAACAACATCAAAAGCCTTTTGGAAATCTAAATAGATGACATCATAGGCCTTCTTATCATCAACTTCCTGAGTAGCTTCCTCAAAAAACTCCAACAGATTTGTTAAACAGGATCTACCTCTCCTAACCTAAATCCATGCTGGCTATCCCTCAAAATGTTATTTGAGTCCAGGTAATCTACCATTTTCTCTTTGATTATAGCCTCCATAACTTTACCAGTTATACAAGTTAGACTGATTGGCCTATAGTTTGACAAATTACTTCTATCCCCTTTTTTGAAAATGGGCGTTATGTTGGCATGCTTCCAATCAGAAGGTACCACACCTTCAGATAAGGATTTTTGAAACAGTAATGTTAAGGGTCGGCAAATAATATCCCTCATCTCTTTTAACACTATAGGTAAGATGCCATCAGGGCCCTGTGATTTATTTATTTTGAGCTTAGCTAGGCTTTGCAAAACATCAGCTTCAGTTATATATATATTAGTTATAGACGATGTTGGATTAGTAATAAGAACTGGTAAGTTACTAGTGTCCTCGACAGTGAATACCCGTGCAAAACTATCATTGAACTCATTTACTATGTCAATGTCGTTTTCAATTATAAGACCCTTACTATCCTGCAGATTAGTAATTTCAGCTTTTAGAGCTCTTTTAGAGTTAAAATACTGGAAGAAACTTTTAACGTCATCCTTAGCCTCCAATGCGATCTTCCTTTCGACATTCCTTTTAGCTCGTCTAATGTCATTTTTTAATTCAGCCTGTAGATTTAGATACTCTTGCTTTATTATGTCATCATCAGTTATTTTCCATCTCTGGAACAAAGCCCTTTTCCTCCTTACTTTATACTTTATGTCCCTATTAAACCACCTAGGTTGCAATTTCCTAGATTTATTCTTGCTAGAAACAGGTATGAAGTCCTCTTGTACTTGCAATAATGTGCTTTTAAAAAATTCCCATGCCTCTTCAACAGTTTTGTTATTTAACTCCATCCAGTTCACGGTTTCTAGTTTTAATCTCATACAATTGAAGTTAGCCTTCCTAACATTATATATTTTTGATTTGGACTTTGCTCTTCGGGCACTAAACTTAACCTCAAATTTAACCATGTTATGATCGCTACTGTCAAGTGGTTCTAAAACATCTAATTTACCAATCCTGTCCTGGTTATTAGACAAAACAAGATCAAGAATGGCATCTCCCCTGGTAGGGGTGTTAACAAACTGAGTAAAAAAACAATCCTGTACTAATTCCACCATCTCAAGTTCATTTTCAGAAGAGCCAGCAACAATGTCCCACTGCATCCCCGGTAGATTAAAATCACCCATAACTACCACATCATTTTTATTGCTCATAATCCTAATATCACTGTATAACAATCTGCATTCCTCAGCAGCTACATTGGGTGCTCTGTAACAAACACCGACAATTAGGCTATTTGAGTTTGTAGCATCTAATTTTACCCATATAGCTTCCGTACTTTTACTTATATCAGTAAGCTCCCTTGCCTGCAAGATTTCCTTTACATATACTGCAACACCACCTCCCTTCTTACCTATACGGTCTTTACGGAACAATGTGTAACCATCCATATTATATTCTTGTCCATCCTTATCACTCAACCACGTTTCAGTTATTGCTATAATATCATAAGAGTCCGATGAGATAAGAGCCTCTAAATCATGAATTTTATTCCTAATACTCCTGGCGTTTAAATACAGACAGCAAAGGGTAGGCTTATTACAGTGCCTACTTATAATATGATTTTTTTGGGCTTTCCGTTTCCCCCCAGTTACATACTTAACTAACCTCCCTGCCCCCCCAGTCCCTAGTTTAAACATTCCTCAACTACTCTACAAATACGCCTTCCCAGTACACTGGTTCCCCTCCGGTTCAGATGCAACCCATCCGGCTTGAACAGGTCCCACCTGTTCCAGAAGGTCCTCCAGTGCCCCATAAACCTAAACCCCTCTTTCCTACACCATCCTTTTAGCCACGCATTTAATCTCCTTATCTCAGCTAACTTAGCCTCACTTGCGCGTGGCACGGGGAGTATTTCGGAAAATACCACCATGGACGTTCTGCTTCTAAGCTTATTGGCGACTTCTATAAATTTATCCTGCAGAACAGCCCTTCTACCCTTGCCTATGTCGTTGGTGCCAACATGCACCACGACAACTGGATCCACCCCAGCTGGGGCCAAAAGCTTGTCCACACGATCTGGAAGGTCTCCTACCTGGGCACCAGGCAGGCAAGACACCGTACGGGACCCTCTATCACGCGTGCACACATAACTGTCTACTCCCCTAATAATTGAATCCCCCACTACCACAACCTCCCTCTTTCTGGGGGGAGGGGGCTCCTCAGTGCCCAAGGGCCCACCTGCTTCCCCAGTCCCTTCCGGCTCTAAAGCTGGAAGCACCTGAAACCTGTTAGACACAGACACCTCAGGTGATGCCGCCTCTGTAACGTGTGTACGCCTTTTCCTGCGTCTACGACCTACGGTCACCCAGCTCTCTCGACCTCTCTGCTCTTCATTCTCCCTCCCCCCCGTTAGTGGCGTACACACAGTCTCCCTAAACGGCGTATCAACTAGCTCATCTAACTCACTGTTGCATTGGATGCGAGCCAGTTGCTCCTCAAGGTCGCGAACCTTGACCATGAGTGAGTCCACTAGCTTACATCGCTCGCAGATGAAGTCCGACTGGACACTAACGTCCAGAAGGGCAAACATCTTGCAAACGCAACACTGAGCCGGCCCCATAATTAACTAACTCACTATGACCCCGTACTCCCAGCCCAGTAAATTTATATAGTGTATTTAACTATAAAGATTAATTTGCGTAACAATAAATGCAGTAACGTGCGGAGTACACTAAAATAAGTTATTACTTGTGTTAAAACGGAACTTAATTATTATTTTATTTAAAATTTTAAACCTGATAAACTTACTACTACTTACCAGAAGAACTTCTGCCTGAACCAAGTATGAACTAAAAACAAGGCGAAATCGAAGTTGCTCTTGGGAGGTCGAAAAACCACAAAAACCCCCTCACAGCAGGCTACTGCCGGAGCGGGAAAAAAGTGGAAAATGTCCTCCCGGCCCCGACTGGTGACCGAGCAAAGCTCAGGAGCAACTGTCCTTTTCCGACGCTTGGTAGCGATACCGACCTTAGATATTATTAGGTATAATCGCCCCGCGGGTGTTTGCTACGGAGTTTAAACGCGGACAGAAAAACGCCGCTCACGCGACACCCGCAGCTCTCTGTCGGTAATAATCGCGCTGTTGATTAACAGACAGGACAGACAAGCACTCACGCTGACCGAAATAAGAACAATAAATAGAAATAAACAGCCACCCACGTAAACAGGTAAAGCACACAAACACTCAAAACACTCCAAAAAACAATCCCAAACAATCGCTGCAGCTCAACACCACTCTCTCGCAGCAATCCCAGCAATCCCTGCGCCTGAGACCTAAGAGGAAGCCTGGTTTCAAAGATTATAAACTTTATTTTACTTTAAAATCATACAAACCTTTATTTTGTACAAGAGTAAGTGCAGCTGCAAAAGAGGTAGGGCCATAAAAAATGATAAGGGTACAAATACAGTGTGTCAATTCAATGTGAACAAAACTCCAGGGTACAACAAAGGGTACAACAATGTGCCATTTCCTATTTATGGAAGCCCCACTACTGTGGACAGTTGAGTCCACACTTATGTATTTGAATTGGCACAACAATGCTGGATCAATTGAATTTTAATAAAATATAGACACGTTACACTACAGCAACAGGATACGGCGGTTGTGCTGTCTGGAAAAACGGTCCACAAATACATCAAGATCCAGAGCCTTGGCCCTTCTGGACTCTATGCTCAGGACACCAAGATCACTGATTCTCTCATCAGTAGTGTGTCACACCGAGCTGGCGAGGGAAACACGGATCCAGAAGTACGGGGAAAGCCGGTTTTAATAGAGCACAGATCAAGCAGTTAATACAGGCGAAAAGCCGGGCACTCAGGTCCAAACGGGGTGAGCGGTAATCGTGGTCGAGGGACGAGAGCGTGGGTCGAAAGCCGTGGAGTCCGTCCGACGAGTACACAATCAATACGGGATGACAGGAGGGTTGGACGACGATGAAAGCCGGGCTCAGCAGGACTGGAGACTCAAGGACGGGAATGGGACTAAGGAGGCAAGGGATAAGAGGTAAGGGTTTCACAAAAGGTAAACAGGCAAGGAACGGGAGTAAAGGAGAACTGGAGACAGAAGAATGCTCGGTAAATACTTCGCAGTTGGCTTGTGTACTGTTCCTTCCTTAAATAAGGGAGGTAATTAGTCCCTAATCCCCGACACCTGGTTGACCCGCCTCCGTGGGTGTGACATAGTGGTGGACCGCAGGAAGGTTTTTATCAGTTTCAGTGTGGAGAAACTGCGTTCGCAAGAGGCTGAGCTTACAGGAAGGGTTACTGCAATCTTGCACAGTCTAAAGAGCTCAAAGAAAACTTCCCTGTATGGCTCAATAAAACGAACCAGCTCAACTGTACTGAATGGCTTTTTCACTTCACCACTCTGTATTTTTCTGTCCAAAACTCTCTAAAATTGATGGAGCTCATGCCCTAAATCATCAATCTCTGCATTATACAAATGACCAAATGAAAAAACATTGCTCTCCTTTAAAAACAAACAAACAAACAACAACAAATTTATTTTTGTATAGCGCATTATCACAACATTACATTGTCCCAAAGCGCTTTACAGCATCCCCACCCAAAGCCCCCAGTGAGTAAGCCATAGGCGACAGTGGCAAGGAAAAACTCCCTAGAAGGAAGAAACCTTGGGAGGGACCAGACTCAAAGGGGGAGCCCATCCTCCAGGGGCCGGCAGGGAGAGTCAAATACAGTTTAGTCTGAAACACAAACGGGGAGCAGGGGGGAGATGACAAGCCGGTGCCAACACTTCCTCCAATCGCCAGGCAGCCAGAAGGCAGGGAGCGGGTCATACAAGGAAGATAACACTGGCAGAACGGCGAGCTGGATGCACAGTCGTCATTGGCAGTGGCGACGTCACATGTTGCAGGGTGTGCTGGACATCTTGATAGATTGAAGGCTCCAGGTAGCACCACCCAGGAGAAGGTGGTGGAAATAAATGCAATTAGTCAAAGTAAGGGAGACTATAGGCAGTGCTAAAAGTTAGATGAGTGCAATATGAAGTGCAATGCTCCGGCAGATATGGCTATGGCAGCATAAGTAGGAGGGAGAGGCAGGTGGGAATGCAGGCATGGGGAGTCCCTGAAATGTCAGCACTCCAATCCCACAAGCAATTGTGAAGCTAGAGTGACAGCACTGTCAATTCAGTTTATCCAAAGCCAATGGCACCGATCCCCACCCAGCTCTACACCTCACACTATCGGTTTAACTGGGAGTGAGAAGCTAGCTAGAGCTAGAACTAGTGTCCCTATAAGCTAAACTAAATAGGTGTGTTTTTAGTCTAGACTTGAATATTGAAAGTGAGCCTGAAACCCGCACATCCGGTGGAAGACCGTTCCACAGCTGAGGAGCTCTATAGGAGAAAGCTCTGCAGCCTGCCGTAGATCTTTCTACCCTAGGTACTAACAGATATCCCGCACCTTGAGATCGAAGCAAGCGTGGGGGATTGTATGTGGTCAGCAGATTATTAAGGTAGTCTGGTGCAAGGCCATTCAGTGCTTTATAGGTTAACAGCAGTATTTTATAGTCAATCCGAGACTTAACTGGTAACCAATGAAGGGAGGATAAGACTGGTGTGATGTGATCAAATTTTTTAGTGTTTGTGAGAACTCTGGCTGCCGCATTTTGTACCAGCTGAAGTTTATTTAAGGAACCAGACGAAAACGCATCACTCTGGGGGCTGAGAGACTGTATGCTTCTCATGAGCTCACAGTTGGTATTGGAGAAACGTCTGTTCAACTCATTGAGCATGCTGTCAATTACAGGATAGAAAAATGACGTGCGAAACATATCTTTGTCACGTTCTACTTCCCTCTGACCAACAGTGCTTAGTGTGCAGTAGCCACTGAGTCTAGAGCTCAGCATTTTCTGACATTTTGCCACTGACATTGTTGCAGAATCACACTGCTCACAAATATTCAATGCTTCATCCCACAACTTATCAAAGAAAGACTCCTGCCTGTGGTCATTCAATGTCTGGACTAAAGCATTTACTACAGCTCTTGACAGATCAACAGTTTCTGACTGTAACATGTCAGAAAGTAGCTTTGTCTCCCCAAACAACTTACGCAGAGTAACAAGATGCACAACAAATTCTAGGTCAATTTGAGCCAGAAGACCTCGAGCCTCAACAGTTTTTTCACCATGACGTTCTTGAGCAATCTCTTGCAGTAGTCGTTTAAGGGCAGGTAAAGTGTCCATAATATTACGTAGGGCTAGAAATCGGCATGCCCAACGTGTGTCGCTTAAACGTTGCAGCTCTCTTGTTTTGCCATACATTTCTCTTTGGAGAGACAGCCATTTTGGGTGCACATATGAGGCAGAGGTAAAAATATAAAGACTCTGTAACAAAGAAAAAAACTCCTCTGTTTCTGGGACACTTTTGACTACATCAACTAACACCAAATTGAGACAATGTGCACTACAATGGATGTAGAAGGCAAATTTAGCCTGCTCTTTGATCCTTGCCTGAACCCCTGAATGCTGACCGCTCATAACAGCAGCGCCATCGCACGCTTGGCCTACAAGGTTTTTTTTGTAGTCCAGGCCATAATGTTCCAGTAAGTGCACTATTTTTCCAGTAAGCCCTGCTGCATCTAACCTCTCTGCAGATTCAAAATGGAGAAAACTCTCCTTAATGGCCCCATTGTAATAGTACCTGAGTGTGAAAGAAATCTGTTCCCTTTTTGAAATATCCTTGGTTTCATCTGCCATGATGCTAAAAACCTCACTGATCTTTACTTCTTCCATGATTTCAGACCGAACCATCTCTGCCAAACAACCCAAAACCTCATTCTGGATGATCTTGCTTGTGTACTTTGAAAACCCTGCATCTCTCATGGTTGCTTTTTTCCAGTTTCTAAAACCAGGTGTTGAAACAAAAACCGTATCTGGGGCATTTGGTGTGCTAAAATGTCTACATGCATAGCAATATGCAAAGTCCATCATGACAGAATACTCAAGCCATGGATGAAGATTATACCAGTTTGGCCTGAAGGTCCGTCGTCTGTCCCCCATCAAAGTGGTTGGGAGTATATTCAAGTTGGGCTGTACTGGTACATCATTCTTGGACTTGCTGATATCTGTAGAAAGATGTACAGTAAACATAGGGCACAGCTGCAACATTTATTTACTTATGCATGTATATCTGCATGTATTTCAAAATGTAGGCCAAGTATTTACTTAAAAAAAGAAACATTAGAGCCATATTGACATAAAAAAGAATTTACAGCAGAAAGCACCATTTTAAGGAAACACAGCAGGCCTACAATTAAATTATAATTGCACTGCTTTGCAAATAAGAACCTTCTTCATCACAAACCTGATGGTGCAGTACTTGATCCACATGGATCCACTTTCTGTCCCTCTGGCTGTTCCTCTCTCTGTCCCTGTATGTTTTCTTCCTCCTCACCCTCTTCTTCATGCTCCTCACCATCTGGAATTTCCCTCTCTGTGTCAGAGCCCTCACTTTCATCATATGCCCTCTCTCCAACCTCCACTGACTCCTCTGGCTCTCCCTCTTCCTGCTCCTCAACTCTCTCAATACTTTGATTTGTTTCTCTCCCTTTTTTGTTTACTGGGGCAAAAAAGGATGCTATGTCCCTTCCTCGTTTCATGATAACTATTAGAAGAAGAAGAAACTTAGGGGCATGCATTGCCTTTCGTTTTCTAACCATCCCTCCCTACAAATCTATTTGTTATCGCAATGCAACAGCCAAGACGGATGAAGTTAACATCACAACATTTGGTAACACTTTACAATAAGGTTCGTTAGTTAACATTAGATAACTACATTAGTTAACGTGAACTAATAATGAACTGCACGTATACAACATTTATTCATCTTTGTTAATGTTAATTTCAACATTTACTAATACTAATACTTTATTAAATTCTTTTTAACATTAGTTCATGCATTGTGAACTAACAATGAACAGCTGTATATTTTTATTAACTAACGTTAACAAAGATTAACAAATACAGTAACAAATATAAAAGTGTTACCAAGTTTTTAAACATCTCGAGACCAGCCATTTCCAAACTTGATTTCATTATCAGTGTGAAAAACAAAAGTAACACGGTTATGTGCAAGAACAACAAGTCACTCACGAGATGAAATTGTTTTGCTTACCTTCGACTCTTGCTACAGAAGAAATTAATCGTAGCTCCACTATCCAAGAGTGGTTCTAGCTGTTGCTGCGCTCTCATTCACCGAGCAGCACCACAGTGTTTGGGTGCGACGCTCTAATTTACCCGTGTAGGACGATGCGTCGCATTAGTTCCGCTTTTGACGCTCGTGTGTAAAATCATAATAAATTCATACTTTTTTATTTGGTCAGCACAGGGGGGCCACAGGGGTGGCCAGGGACATGTCTACAGAGGCACGGGCCTCCCTAGGCTTCCGTGTAGAACCGCCACTGGCGTTAAGCCATCACAGGGCACATATACACACTCTGATTTATAGATACCTGTTAGCCTAATTAGCTCATCAGTTAGCCTTTGGATTGCAGGAAGAAATCATAGTAGCTGAAGGAAACTTGTGCTACATTGTAGGATCACACATGCACATATCACAGGGCCTGAATTCCAGGTGGCCTGAGACAAGGCCGAGCCTGGTACGAGAGGCACCATAGGGGGGGTTACACACATAAACACACACACACAGATAACAAGGGAGGCCGCCACTCCAACTTTTATTGCCCAAAGATTTAGGGACCTACAGACAAGCAGAGTGGACTTCACGGACAGGGGTCCCTCGACTTGGCACACAACCCCCTCCCCATACATTCTGCCTTACATATCACTCACCAAACAGACGAACACCCTAAAGGAAATTTCATTTAATTTGGCTTTTGTATACCCTGTATATTGATTTACTCACGACTACTAGTCTCAATATACAGATAGGTTATGTTTGTATGTGTCCTTAGACAATCTTAGTGTTTTGTGTGCCACCCTTATAACCATGTTCACGGAGTATCACCTATTTTACCCACATAATTTACACATATAACAATGTGGGCCATCAGGGCCCTGTGATTTATTTATTTTGAGCTTAGCTAGGTTTTGCAAAACATCAGCTTCAGTTATATATATATTAGTTATAGACGACTTTATTTAGGTTTATGGAATAATCCAATCAAGTGATGGAAGGTTCACACCCTACTCTTGTTGCTGAATGTTTCAAGTGCATCATGAAAATACACCACTGTGAAAAATCGGTACAACTATACAATTGTGAGAAACCAACCCGGTCTCACGAATTTTCGTGCAGCCATCACGACATGAAATCTATTTAAACGTGCTGTGATCACGTTTTCAGCTTTTTTTACGTGCTGGCGCAACGTTTCCCCTCCCTATGTGTTTTAATGGGCAGTGCCTTATGTCACACTTTATGCGTCCACATATGGAAAACGCAATTGCGAATGCAATTTGCAATTCCTTTTGAAAAATGTCTGGGATTTCCCTCCATACACTCACTCATTCATGCAACAGAAGTAAAATCCAAGCGCTGTTTTGCAAGGTCGCGTCACACGTTATCGAAAGCGTTATCAGATCACGAAAAACACAATAGGATTCTGGGGATGCATGACTTTCCTGTCCCTTAGTCACCAGTTAGCGCTCATAGTGGCGGTGTTAGGCACTGCCCATTTAAACACATAGGGAGGGGAAACGTTGCCCCAGCACGTAAAAAAACCGAAAACGTGATCACAGCACGTTTAAATAGATTTTATGTTGTGATGGCTGCACGGAAATTCGTGAGACCGGGTTGGAGAAACATACAACATGTATTAAAGCCTAACAAAGAAATCAACTAAACCCACACTGTCCTACCAGCGGGTCAGTTCTGTTCTGTTCACTTCTAGCATGCTTAACCATTGTTATGTGGTAAATAAAAACATCATTTAAAAATGGTAAAATTGCAAAAATATTAAACTTTCTATCCATTTTAAATAATTTCTGTTCCAAATGCCATACAAAGAACAATTTAATATTTCATAATGATGGCAAGGCAAAATATGGGACACTTGAAGCTTCAAAACATGTATCAAATATCCATCTATGCATTTTCTAAGCTGCTCATCCTTCTGGGTAGTGGGGGGTCTGGAGCCTATCCTGGAAGCTACGGAACAACCCAGGATGGGGGGCCAGCCCATCACAGGACAAACTCACATGGGCAATTTAGTAACTCCAATTAGCCTCAGCATGTCTTTGGACTGTGAGGGGAAACCAGAATATCTGGAGGAAATCCTACACCAACATGGAGAGAACATGCAAACTCCACACACATGTAACCCAGGCAGAGACTCAAACCCTGGTCCCAGAGGTGTAAGGAAACAGTGCTAACCACTGCACCACCATGCCACCCCATATATCAAATATGACAGTGTTAATTTCGACAGCAAATTTTTATTTAGTTTTAGTCATAGTCTTTTGACTAAAATGCAATTTAATTTCAGTCATAATTTAGACATATAAATTATTTTAGTTTTAGTCTAGTTTTAGTTGACTAAATATCATAAGATTACAGTAGACTAAAACTAAAGTTGAATTTAGTTGACTAAAATTAAAACTGCAAAGTATAATGTTTAAAGTTTCCATTTGATTTCGGAAAGTCAATGTTCACCAAGATGAAATGAAACCAATGTTAAGGAATGGTATTAAGGTCTGACTGTGCAGTGCACAAAGACACAGATTTCACTCTTATTTGAAGCACAAACATATGTTTATTTACCTGGAAACTGAGTACTGTAAAATCAGTAGTGCCATTAGTGCCAAAATAAAATCACTTCAAAGAAAAAGTGCATAGACTATAATGCCATGAAGGAACCGTTACAAATGTGTGCAGACATCTCGAATTGAAAATCTTACTCCAGCCAGCTGTCCGAAGTTGGCAACCCCGCGTTTTATTTGAAATGAAAAGTAAAATGCACTGTTTTCGCCTGAAACGGCTTGTCATTTCATTTGCATTGTTACTCCGACAAATATAAAACTAATATGAGTAAAACACAACATGTCACGTTTTATATCTTTTCAAAATAATAAGACCACCCATATCCTACTCTAACAGCGATTAAATTGATAAGTTAATATGTATTTATATTAAAATGAGACTTTAATTTTATTACCGGTGTGGGATTACCGAAACCAATACTTAAATCAGTTGACACTAAAATATATGACATAAACACGACTGTATTAGTGTTTTACGGCTTAAGTTAAGCACTTTATTTAGACATGCACAATTTTCACATTTTATTTATTTTCTTTTATTTTGAAATGCAGCCCTACTTTTATTCAGAAAATGATATACATATCAGCAGTCATACATACACTCACCTAAAGGATTATTAGGAACACCATACTAATACGGTGTTTGACCCCCTTTCGCCTTCAGAACTGCCTTAATTCTATGTGGCATTGATTCAACAAGGTGCTGAAAGCATTCTCTAGAAATGTTGGCCCATATTGATAGGATAGCATCTTGCAGTTGATGGAGATTTGTGGGATGCACATCCAGGGCACGAGATCTGGTGACTGTGGGGGCCATTTTAGTACAGTAAAAAAGGTTACCTGGTACCTTGCGCGGAGCTTAAAGCTCTCCCCATCTGTGATGTCATAAGTGGGATGTGGGCATATCCTTTGTTCTGATTGGTCGGGGGGAGGGGGTTTTGGCCAAATGGTATCACACATGCTTATGCCACGTGTTGCCGATAGGGGGCCGTATGGTTTGGGGAGATAAGGGTTGTCGTTAAACTTTAATAGAATAAAATTACATTACATGTATTTTATTAATGTGTTATTTTTAATTATGTTTTAAGGAATAATAAAACATATAGCAGGATTAATGTAAGCTAGGGCAAAACTTTAGTGTTACATTTAAAAAGAAAGAAAGAAAAGCAGGCGGAGTACAAACATGCCCCGAGTGAAACACCGTACTTTAAACAAACGACACAAGTCCCAAACTTTAACTTTTAAAAAGAAAGAAAGAAAAGCAGACGGAATTTAAACAAGTAGAGACATGCCCCGAGCGAAACAGTCAAGATAAAACACTGTATTTTAAGCACAAATGACACAAGTCCCAAACTTTTAACTTTTAAACAAACAAAACAAGCACAAAAGAGCAAATGCGAAACAAGCACAAACATTTTAGCACAAGTTTTTAAAAACGAGAAAAGCCGTAATCAGTTTAACAGTTTATTTCAATGTAAAAGAGAAAAAGCATTTTCACCAAACGCGAAGATCCATCGATAGCGACTCTGGGTTCCGTCAGTGTAGCAAGGCGGCCATTATCCTGCAACGGAGCGAAGCCGGCATGCTGCCGACCTGTTCAAAACTAGAGCGACAAATGAAGAATGGTGGGGACAGCACGCGTGACGCAGGCGCACTCACGCAGACACACGTTCAATTGGCGACCTAGATGCATTTACTTGTATTTTGTTAATTTTATTTTAAACAAGATGCCCCGATTTTATTTAAATACATTTAATAGCTGTAGGAGCTAGTAAACGGTATTTAGCAACATACCGTGTTAGAATAATGCAATGGGTATATTATTTTGTGGCTAAAGCCGGCATGCTACTAGTTTTAAACTAGAAATAATTCTCTTTAACATGAACATGTTTTTTTTTTTTTTATACAATGTTTAATACAATGTATGTGAACAGCCTAGACCAGGGGTTCTCAACCTTTTGCAAGCTGGTCCCCCCCAAAGCTGGCTCATTGCAGTTGGGGCCCCAGTGCCCCTCCCCCCCCACATCCAAAACACCACCTTGCATAGATAGATAGATAGGTAGATAGATAGATAGCCCTAGGCTATTATTTTTAGGCCCACATTATTATTATTATTTATTATTATCATCATCAGTAGCGGTAGGTAGGCCTATTATCATTACTAGGCTATTGTTATAATTGGCAGTAGCACCAGACTTCTAATGTGAGCTTGCAGACATTATTATTATTATGAGTAGTAGTAGGCCTATCATCATTACTAGGCTATTGCTATATAATAATGAGGTTACATGCTTTATTGTTGTTATTATTATTATTATTATTATCATCAGTATAGGCCTATTATCATTACTAGGCTATTGCTATAATTGGGAATTGACACCAGACCTCTGATATTAATTTATGCTTTATTATTGTTATTATTACTAGGCCTAATAGTAGGCATCATCTGCATTTTTTACAGAAGCTTGCAGGTAGGTGATGTTAATGTGAGACCTGAGCCTGCTTTGGACATGTCTACAATTCTCCTAGCGACTGTGTCATTGGACAGCAGTACTGCACCGAGTTTGGCTGCTGCACTATCGCCTATCATTATTCTGCACATGTCTTGCGCTGCCGGCAAAATGAGAGTCTCCGCGATTGTCTGCAGTTTACCCAGTTTACCGATTCTTTTGGCCACTACATATGATGCCTCCAAACACTGTTTAGACACAGTGCTGTGCACTGAAATGGTTGCCTGTTGCTAATGGAGGCCATCAAGCTTTCTTTTAAAATATTGAGCCAGTTTATTTTTAATGCCAGCATGCTTTGTTTCGAGGTGCCTTTTTAATTTGCAGGGCTTCATACTGTCGTTTGCCAGCACCTCGGCACACAGGACACACTGAGGTCTCAGATCAGCCGTGACTGTAAACCCAAACTGCAGGTATGCTTCATCGTACCTTCGAAGCTTTTTTGCAGCTGGTGGTGCGTCGGTTGGCTTGTTCGTCCTCAAGAAATTTCTCCATTTTTGTTATGTGTTTTCAATAAAGTTTAGGCAATATGTAACTGTGTGTGTGGCTATGTTGAGAGACGTATCAGGGGCTAATCAGTAGGGACTTAGGCATGATCTTTAATTAAACCAACAAAATAAGTATTTTGCAGAGAATTCAGATTTTATTTTAATACTTAATGATTGTAGTGTGTGTGTGTGTTAGTCGCGTGGGTAGTTTTAGCGAAGTATAGCTACTGCCTAGCAGTTAAAAAAAATTACTGGCTAGGGCTGAGATTTGATCTAAACTTTAACAAGAATGTTTGTGGGTTTAGTCTTAAAAAAGACTGTTCGGTTTTGTAGTAAAGGCCTATGTAAAGCGAGATTGATAACAGACTAGCGAGAGCTGGCACAAGCGAACTTGGCAAGAGACTAGACTAGAGTGAATGGAGAGCTATGTCGTGAGTCAATTTAAATGCAGTGATTTATTTTTGTGTGAGAGTGAGTGAACATTTAGATTTACAGGAACGGCGGCGGCCATGCGCATGCGCGATTCATGTGCAGCCTGGACGCGGAGGGGTGTGTGTCTCCTCTCTCCTCTGACTGCTGCGCGAGCCTACTGAGAGACTGACCGCCTGTGAGTGCATTTGGATGGGAGAGGGGCTCCCGGCAGCACCCGCTGCTCGTTGAGCACAGTAGGCCTAACTGCAGAGTGATTCGTGCTTTCACGTCTCCAAACACCACAAAAGTCTCCAAAAACACCAGTAAAAGTCACTGGATTTGTCACTTTTGACAAAAAAATAAAAAAGTTGTCAGGAGGATGACTTGTTTGTACTATAATCAGTGCTTGAAGTGGGGGGAAATGGTGGCAGTACTCACTTTGCATTGGCAAATCATTACATTTTTACAGTGAAAAACAAAACTTGGAGATATTGCTGTTATAACAATTTATTGTTGTTTATTTATTAACACAAATGTATTTAACCCCCTGGGGTCGGCGGTCCCGCCGGCGGGATCTGACAGAAATTTCGCAAAACCGTCTAAATAAGTTTTTGTCATATACACATTTTAAAAATACTCTCAGAAACCTTGGACGGTCTACTTTTCAAATATATATAGGTAGAAACTAAATATATTTTTACAGCTTCGTGATACGAATTGAAAGAACAAGAGTGACTGACTTAAGCGTCTGTGTCTCGAAGCGGCTCTGATCGCCCACCCACTTGCAAATCTCGCTATTCGCATGATAATAACATGATAATCCGACAGTTAGTATTGGGTAAAGAAACATGTGAATACGCCCATTGTGACCGAAATAAACAAGAGCACATGTCTGGGTAGTGTTTACACTGATCGGCTACAATATAGCACAGGGATACGTCTCTGCCGCTGAAGCTTTGCGCCAGTGTTGCCACTTTCAGCAGCGAAGCTCATGGCTCAGTGGGCTAAGCCTGTGTGCCTGCAATCACATGGTCGCCGATTCAAACGCAGCGTATTTAGAACGTGAATAGCGATCTTCCGCTGAGAGCGGTCCTAAACGCTCGCGATACAAGTAAAACAAAGAAAGGTGACACGATTTGCTTTTTTGCCTATTTAACCTAATTTTAAAAACTTTAATACTTCTGACAATGGAAGTTTTGAAAAGAAGACAGATAACGGATTTAGTCAGTGTTTTTTTCATGATTTTACATAATGATTTCAGCGAGATATAAACTGAAATACACGAGAAAGATACGTGGTCGACGATGCCCTCGTCCCCAGAGCGTTAATAATAGTCACTGCATCATATTTATCGCTTTCTATATTTATATAGTAACAGTTTTTCATTTTTCATTCCATCTACCAATAAACTGTGAAAGGGATTTTATTGTTGCTACTTTTCTTGCGTTTCAAACTGCCTTTCCAAAGTGATGGGTGTGGGGTGCAGTGACATTCCAGACTGATGGACCATTGACAGCATGCAAACTACTACAGGTGTGAGGACACCTATCTCATCAATATTCATTTTGAAGGCCGCTGACTTTGAGAAAAAGTGTCACTCTAAAGTACTAACACTTTAGTAATCAAACTACATAAAATTTCAGAATGTCACTTTCACCTATGTGTAGCCAACCCCTGTGTCTATAAGTTTCAGAGCTCAAAAGTCTTACCTAGAAATATCTATAATGTGATTTTTTAGAATTTCTCAGCATGTCTGAAAATAGGTTTTTGAAAAGTATATGTTTAAAGTTGATTTTAACAAAAAATAGAATAATAACATTCTAAGAGGTCTCAGATTATTGGTGCTGAATTTGTGCTGAATAAAAGCAAATGTATCACTTTGGGATAAATGTTTTTTAGATAGGTGAAATATTTAAAAATGTCAAGGCATGTCAGACTACCCCGAAAGTGGAAAAGAGGCCTCAGACCCCAGGGGGTTAAACATGTTTGTGTGTGCGTGGCTGCGTGCGTGCGTGTATTTCACAAAAACTAAAGGAAAGCTTTAACTCTTTCACTGTCGCCGCCTAGTGGTTCGGACGCATACGTCCGAATTTTCAATAACAAAAAAAAATGACGTTCAATAAAAGAAACAAATGTATCAAATCAACCAAAAACGGCTTGTTACACTACAAAAAACCTTTCAGATAATATCTGTAGAAAGTTGCGCAATTTTTGTGACATGGTTTTTTTGTAACAAGTAAAAATAAAATGACCATGGTAGCCATCTTTAAACGGGTCGAGTGTCAGGAAGTAAAATATAAGTGTTAATAAAATGAAAACTAAGCACTTCAAACTATTTCTTTCACGGCCAATACTTCATAAACCGTCACAGTATTAAGACAAAACACGCATTTTTCCATAAATATGACTGTAATGCTCTCAAATAGCTTGCTCACTCATCGCGGAAAAATGTCAGTCGGCATTCTGTACATTCGTGCAATGTTTTTTATCTTCGGAGTTTTAGAAGAAAACCATTGAATAAAATGACAAAGTTACCCTCGTTTGAAAGCTTGATCTCTTATGTACATAAATCAATCACTGTAATCCTTCATTGTCAAGTATTTTTTCAGATATATGCTCTGCTTCCCTGCTAGCACATTATTTTTTACGCACTGAACCTTTGCCCATGGTTATGTTTCACCATAATAAACTTTTTACATGAACATCAAATTACAGTGTCATTTGCTTCATCCAATAGAGGTGTGTCTAAGGTTTGCAAAATGGTATGGGATGTGCTGATTGGGCATTGTTTTTCGTGCTGGGGACATGAATGCGCAAATTATTCTCTGCAGGTGCAGTATTTGTGGCAGTGTCTCGATTACGCATTGCGCACGTAGTCTCCGTGAGTTTACCCAGTTATTTTCGGACAACAACTTTTTTGACTGAAGAAAAATGGCTCGGATGACTTTCACTGTTGAGAAAGCACAGAAGATGATTTTGAAGAGTGGTTCGGGGGAAGAAAGTGTCGCTTTTATCCATTGATTCGATGGAGGAGGACGCTTTTTTGCGCGGAGAGGATGCAACGCTCGACAAAAGTACATTTATTTACAGTTTACATTTTACTCTTTTATTCTATAGATTTGTATAATTCCGTGATTCAGCAAATTACAATTAACATTTGCTTTGGTAACACTTGTATTGTGGTACATTGGAGAAAGTTCGACATCGCCTTTGTCAAGCTTTGAAGTGTGCAAAGTAATGCAGCGCTTTTGGCTTTCACTTGGGCAAAGTTATGCGGGGCTTTGTTTGGGCAAAGTTATGCGGGGCACTTGTCGGCCTTGTTTGAGCAAAGTTATGTACAGTACTTGTCGGCTTTGTTTGGGCAACATTATGTACGGTACTTGTCGGCTTTGTTTGGGCAAAGTTATGCGGAGCACTTTTCGGGCTTTGTTTGGGCACAGTTATGCGGGGCACTTGTCGGGCTTTGTTTGGGCACAGTTATGCGGGGCACTTGTCGGGCTTTGTTTGGGCACAGTTATGCGGGGCACTTGTCGGGCTTTGTTTGGGCACAGTTATGCAGGGTTAGGGTTAGAAACAAAATGTTTCTTATGACCCATAAGTGGTAATGCATTTAGAAAGAAAGACGCTATCCCAAAACACTGCTAGTTACACTGCGGCCATTTTGGATAGGTTTTGGATAGGTTTGGCACAAGTCGTGTGAATAAACTATAGATTTTCCTACAAATGTGTGGTGATGTTGTGTGACAAAATGTTACTTATGACCCATAAGTGGTAATGCATTTAGAAAGAAAGACGCTACCCCAAAAAACACTGCTAGTTACACTGTGGCCAGTTTGGATAGGTTTTGGATAGGTTTTGGATAAGTTTGGCACAAGTCGTGTGAATAAAATATAGATTTTCCTACAAATGTGTGGTGATGATGTGTGACAAATTGTTACTTATGACCTATAAGTGGTAATGCATTTAGAAAGAAAGTTGCTACCCCAAAAACACTGCTAGTTACACTATTGCCATTTTGGATAGGTTTCAGATTAGTTTAGGTTAGGTTTTGGATAGGAAAGGCTCCCAGTTGCACCATTTGCTCTTTCCTCCGTAAAACCTGTTGGGCTGCATCAAATGATATGAAATTGGGCACACATGTAGAAAACAAGTTTGGGAAACAGATTTTTAAAATTGGACCTATTCCATCATGTAGTTTTTGAAATATTTACAAAAATCCAAGACACAAAGACAGATTTTGTATTTTTCCAGCTGTTTTTGTTATATTCGCATGTCCATAAATTATACACAGGTTATTCATTTCGTTATTGAACTTCCTACAATCAATTGTAAAGGGGTCAACTTTGATTTTAGGTATCAGGCATGTGTCTGTGACTTTTATATCTGAAGTTATAAGGTAATTATTCCAAAGAGGGAAGAAATGCCCCCCCATGCAAGGGGCCCCTGGTGCACTCCATAGGGTTAACTGTAGCCTATATTATGACTAGTTTATTTGTTTTATATATATATATATATATATATATATATACACAGGGTAGGCCATTTATATGGATACACCTTAATAAAATGGGAATGGTTGGTGATATTGACTTCCTGTTTGTGGCACATTAGTATATGTGAGGGGGAAAACTTTTCAAGATGGGTGGTGACCATGGTGGCCATTTTGAAGTCGGCCATTTTGGATCCAACTTTTGTTTTTTCAATAGGAAGAGGGTCATGTGACACATCAAACTTATTGGGAATGTCACAAGAAAAACAATGGTGTGCTTGGTTTTAACGTGACTTTATTCTTTCATCAGTTATTTACAAGTTTCTGACCACTTATAAAATGTGTTCAATGTGCTGCCCATTGTGTTGGATTGTCAATGTAACCCTCTTCTCCCACTCTTCACACACTGATAGCAACACCGCAGGAGAAATGCTAGCACAGGCTTCCAGTATCCGTAGTTTCAGGTGCTGCACATCTCGTATCTTCACAGCAAAGACAATTGCCTTCAGATGACCCCAAAGATAAAAGTCTAAGGGGGTCAGATCGGGAGACCTTGGGGGCCATTCAACTGGCCCACGACGACCAATCCACTTTCCAGGTTCATCTAGGAATGCTCGGACCTGACACCCGTAATGTGGTGGTGCACCATCTTGCTGGAAAAACTCAGGGAACGTGCCAGCCTCAGTGCATAAAGAGGGAAACACATCATCATGTAGCAATTTCGCATATCCAGTGGCCTTGAGGTTTGAATGGCCCCACTATCTTTGTACCCCATATACCACACCATACCATCAATTTAGTGGGAAGATAGTGGGGCCATTCTTCATCAATGGAAACCTCAAGGCCACTGGATATGCGAAATTGCTACATGATGATGTGTTTCCCTCTGTCTTTCCCTGTGTGAAGAGTGGGAGAAGAGGGTTGCATTGACAATCCAACACAATGGGCAGCACATTGAACACATTTTATAAGTGGTCAGAAACTTGTAAATAACTCATGAAAGAATAAAGTCACGTTAAAACCAAGCACACCATTGTTTTTCTTGTGACATTCCCAATAAGTTTGATGTGTCACATGACCCTCTTCCTATTGAAAAAACAAAAGTTGGATCCAAAATGGCCAACTTCAAAATGGCCACCATGGTCACCACCCATCTTGAAAAGTTTTCCCCCTCACATATACTAATGTGCCACAAACAAGAAGTTAATATCACCAACCATTCCCATTTTATTAAGGTGTATCCATATAAATGGCCCACCCTGTATATAAAACACTAAATACGACCTCACATTTTATACGTGTGCAGCCTCTGCAACTTCCGTGCGTCATAAAAATTAATTCGGATTGTAGGAATTATTAGCTCAGGTAAATTTTAATATCTCCACCAATATGTTTGAAATTAATTAAAGTTTAATTAATTATTATTTAATGCTGATTATTAACCAATCGTTATGCCGAATGGTCGGCTCCTCCAAACTCAATTGCGGTATCCCTGTGAGTCTGTTACTGTGAGACTTAAATGGGATTCACTAATTACCAGTATCGCTTAGTAACCTGGGTTAGAAGGCTCGTCCAGCGAGCTGCATCACCAGGTAATGTAAACGATTGGTAGCAAAGCTCCCCTCACGGCCGATGAGAGAGAGTCTCGCGATGTTTCAGGCGAGTTTGAGGTTCAGAACGTGTAGCAAGATCGCACAGAGGCAGGGACTTAGTGTGGGACACTCAATGACGGAGGCTAAAGTTGTGTAAAAGACATGTATTTATTCCTAGCTAACACTACAACTAACATAAGACAGACATTACACCTAACACAAACAATAAACACGAAATAACGGAATAAAACAAACGATGTAATTATGAAAATGCAATGACCGGATTTAAATGAGTAACCTTAAATGGGAAATACTGTTATGCAAAGCAAGCACAGTTTGTGGAAACACGACCCTAAAGTCTTATAGCAGGTTAAACAGAACAGCTTAAGTGGTTAGAATGAAAGGAAGTTGGTTTACTTGGTTGAAGAGTGGGGGGGGGGGGTCTTGGCAGTTGATGGCAGAGCTGCTGAGCTGATGGCACTCAGGAAGGCGCGGCGTTTGGAGCAGTGGAGTGGAGTCCCTTTAGATTCTCTCTCCTGGTGAAGCTTTGTCTTGGGTGCTGTTCTCTGTTCAGCTGGGCCTTCACCGGAGGACTTCTTGTGGGCTTCTCTTCTCCCGGGCTGATGGTCTTTTCTGCGCTTGATGATCTGCTTGCCCCGGCTGATGTTGTTTTCCTTCGGGCGGATGGTTGTTCTCTGCGCACCTTTGTTCTGAGGTGCTAGATTTTTATGGTCTAAAGTTCATGAATAGGGATGACCAGGAATTCGACTCCTGGCCCAATGGCTGGCCATCCATTTGGCGGACTTTCGGAAGGGGGTCTGTATCAGTCCTTTTGGGATTTATGGCCCGACTGATTCTCCCTTTACTGATGATTTTCATTAAGCTGTTATAACTTTTGATACATCCACTTTTATGGTAATCACTGACCAGATTTGGAATCAAGGGTGATTAACAATCATTTTGACACCAAACATGCCATACCAGCTTCACAGGTACATACCTCATACCATCTGTATTAATTGATTAAACAATTAATTATTTTATCTATGTGACTGACTCACATCAGTATATGATACAGGTGTTTTGGGTTGCACCTCAACAGATGTTACACTTTGTGCAGACATTACATCAAATATTCATATTACGAACAGCACATCTTATCCATAGATAGGCGTGGCCATTAGTTTGTGGTAATATCAATATAAATTGCACATCTGGACACAACATATCTTGCTTGGTGTGGCTTATTCTAATTGATCTTCTCCAAAATGGATAATGTACACCTTAATTCAGTTCTTTTTAATATAGCATGGTAGAACAAAGAAACTTGGTAATGGTCCACCAAGATCAGATAAGGACCACAAAGGAATGTTGGAAGAGAAGGGGGGGTTTTAACAAAGAAGACTCTCTAAAAGTTAGGACACATTGGTTACACTCACTTTCCAGATTCTTCTGGTATACCATGAGAACATATATACAATGGTAGCTATATCTATTTATTTAAATTTATATGTGTTCAAGTGCAAAGGGGTAAAATAGGTGATACTCCGTGAACATGGTTATAAGGGTGGCACACAAAGCACTAAGATTGTCTAAGGACACATACAAACATAACCTATGTGTATATTGAGACTAGTAGTCGTGAGTAAATCAATATACAGGGTATACAAAAGCCAAACTTAAATGAAATTTCCTTTAGGGTGTTCGTCTGTTGGGTGAGTGATATGTAAGGCAGAGTGTATGGGGAGGGGGTTGTGTGCCAAGTCGAGGGACCCCTGTCTATTAGGTCCACTCTGCTTGTCTGTAGGTCCCTAAATCTTTGGGCAATAAAAGTTGGAGTTTATGTGTGTAACCCCCCTTTGGTACCTCTCGTACCAGGCTCGGCCTTGTCTCAGGCCACCTGGAATTTAAGCCCTGTGATATGTGCATGTGTGATCCTACAATGACGTTAAAAGTTTCGTCCAGTATTTTAACTCTAAAAGAGCTCTAAAAGCTGAAATTACTAATCTGCAGGATAGTAAGGGTCTTATAATTGAAAACGACATTGAAATAGTAAATGAGTTCAATGATAGTTTTGCACAGGTATTCACTGTTGAGGACACTAGTAAACTTACCAGTTCTTATTACTAATCCAGCATCGTCTATAACTAATATATATATAACTGAAGCTGATGTTTTGCAAAGCCTAGCTAAGCTCAAATAAATAAATCTCAGGGCCCTAATGGCATCTTACCTATAGTGTTAAAAGAGATGAGGTATATTATTTGCCGACCCTTAACTTTACTGTTTCAAAAATCCTTATCTGAAGGTGTGGTACCTTCTGATTGGAAGCATGCCAACATAACACCCATTTTCAAAAAAGGGGATAGAAGTAATTTGTCAAACTATAGGCCAATCAGTCTAACTTGTATAACTGGTAAAGTTATGGAGGCTATAATCAAAGAGAAAATGGTAGATTACCTGGACTCAAATAACATTTTGAGGGATAGCCAGCATGGATTTAGGAGAGGTAGATCCTATTTAACAAATCTGTTGGAGTTTTTTGTGGAGGCTACTCAGGAAGTTGATGATAAGAAGGCCTATGATGTTGTAGGATTACAAATTTATAAATGGTTCAGTCTGGCTTCCAACATAACAGTGTATGAACTGAAAGAGATAGGCACATTGGATTTGCAGTTGGAGGTAAGGATGGGGGACATTCTAATAAGATCAAGTCTGGGGGCCCAGGTGTCTGAGACATTAACATTTAATCTTTATGAACTTCCTGATCACTGGGTAGGGGCCCAAAGTAAAGGTGAATGCTAATCTCAAGGCCAGGCTGTGCCTTTGTCGCTATGATAATGTGAAGGTCTGAGTGATACTATCAGGCTAATTAGATTAGCACCTGGAGAGGCATTTGAAAGGCACTGTTATGCTGATGAAATCAGGGCTGGGAAACTTCCAGGCTGATTCCTGGAAGTTACTATGCTTTGTTTAGTTGGTCTCCACCTCTGTGTATCCCTCCCCCCTTGAAACGTATAAACTCTGCCGAGCTGAGTTTTAGTCAGACTTGGATGACTACAGCGACGCATGGCGAGTTCTCAATAAAGAGTTACTTCGGCCGGAAAGATATCCCAACGTCTCCTGGTCTCTGCTTCGACAAAGGAAAAAGTTTCCAACAGTTTCATCTACTTAGATTTCCAAAAGGCTTTTGATGTTGTCCCCCACAAGAGGCTCTTACTTAAACTCAAAGCGACAGGTATTTTAGGAACTGTAGCAACCTGGATTGATAACTGCTTAACAGATAGGAAGCAGCGAGTAGTTATAAGAGGCACAATGTCACAGTGGGCCTGCGTTCATAGTGGGGTACGGCAGGGTTCAATTTTAGGACCACTATTTTTCCTAATTTACATACATGATAGACACCAATATATACAGTAAACTGGTGAAATTTGCAGATGACACCAAGGTGGGTAGTGTAGCAGATACTGAACTAGCGGCTCAGCAGCTACAGTGGGACCTTGATTTAATTAGTGACTGGGCCGATACCTGGCAGATGAAATTTAACATAGACAAATGTAAGGTACTCCATGTAGGGAGCAGAAATATAAAGTACAGGTATTTTATGGGACCTACTGAAATAAAGGTAGCTGATTATGAGAAAGACCTTGGTGTGTGTATGTTGATGCTTCCATGTCTCATTCTCGCCAGTGCGGGGAAGCAATAAAAAAGGCCAATAGGATGTGTGTAGGTGAGTGGAGTTTAAGTCAAGGGAGGTAATGTTAAGATTATACAATTCCTTGGTGAGACCTCACCTAGAATATTGTGTGCGGGATTGGTCACCATATCTTAAAAAGGACATTGCGGCTGTTATGGAAATTTGGAGGTAGAAAGGAACAGATGAGTCCAATGGTTTAGCTTGGTTTCATTTATTGAGATATCTTTCTATGTGAGCTCAGGGAGACTCTCTACAGACAGTTCTGAGAAGTTCTCCAAATAGCAGACAAATGAGCTTTCATTTTATATTGACAGACAAATGACCCTTCTCTGCAACCACAACCGGAAGACCCATGTCTGCTTTTGCACATTCTATGCTCAGGACAAGCTTTTTGTCTAAGCACAAGCATCTATTTACCATATATGGAATAAAAATTAATCTCTTGTCTAGCTTAACATGGGTAAGGTCTAAAACCCCCTCCCCAGTCTCTTGCATCTGTTTCTTCAAGCATAGCAACCTTATTTTGCAGCCTAACTTCCTTAGTAACCATCGGACATCATGCTTGGTGGTAATTTTCCACTACATTCCCCCCTTTGATACAAAATCATTCTTGTATCACACACTGACGTCGTCCTCATACGAGGAGTAAGGGTTCCCAGGAGCAGTCCATTCCAGCTGGGCATGGGAGGCAGCAGAACGTGCTGTCTGCTGCTTCTTCCTCTGTGGTGGAACGTCCTGCATAAGCTGTACCATCTGATGATGTGACGCCCGTGGATGAAATTGAGCCATAGTAGAACAACATGGTATACAGCATGGAACAAAGAAACACACACAGACAAGCAATAAAACAATAGGGAGAGCAGAGAGGATAATCAAGGTCCACTTCCCAAACCATGCCTGAAACACATTCAGGGGCCATGGTCATATGCCATTATCATGAGACTCCTGACTGTACAGCGCATGAGCTACCTCATGCATTTTGGCTATGGCCTGTGACAAATTTCCGTTGTCCTCGTCATTTGGGGGAATGAACGTGCAGCAATGGTCTCCCACCATAGCGCAAACTCCTCCTTCCTTGGCTAGCAGTATGTCTAGGGCTAATCTATTTTGGGTGGTCATTAAATGGACAGCTGTGAGTTCCTCTTTCACTGCAGTGAATGCAACAATGGAGGCATTAACGAACTTGGCCAATTGGTAATGAGTGGTCTCTAATTGGTTCCAAACCTGTGTAATGCCGTAATGGGGAAACAGGCTCATTCCAGACTTTTGAAGCTTTGTATAGAGCTGATGCTCAGGTGGGGGAAAGTCATTATTATCTATGGCCTTAAGAAAACGCTTCGTCCGGACATGGAGGGGGGCAGTGTTTCCTGTGAACACCATATGGACTGCAGCTTGTAGTTGCACAAGACCACAAACACCTACCCAATTTGATGGTAACCATAGGTAGATGGAGCTCCCACACTCCCAATACCAATCTTCACCCTTTGTGGTCAGCCAATTTGGCCACACCCTACCCCCTGGGAGTGCGGCATATATCCAGGGGTAAAGATCTCGTGCAGTGCAACTGATGGACCCAGGAGGAGATACCGTCGACCTTTACGGCGTTAGGTGTAGAGAGAAGGACTTGGTATGGTCCCCGCCACCTCGGTTGATGCCAATGCTTCCGGCGCAGGTCCTTGATCAGGATCCACTCTCCTGGTCCTATGGTCTCTGGCTTATTTGGCTCCGGTCCGACCTGAGCAGCCCTGATCTGGCTATGGATCCTCTTCAAGGAAATCTGTAAACTAGACACATAGGGTAGTAAATCGCCATCAACAGTTTCTAACGTGAGGGTGCCTCCCGGGTATGGGAGCGGCATTGGTCTCCCGGTGAGCACCTCAAATGGGGCTAACCCCGTTCCACTCTGTGTTCTTCCCCTCATGGCCGTGAGAACAAGAGGTAAAGCAGTCACCCAGTCAAGTCCAGTTTCAGCACACAGTTTCCCCAATTTTACTTTAATCGTCTGGTTTGCTCTTTCTACTATTCCACCACTCTGCGGGTGGTAAGCACAGTAGTGCTTTAGATCAATCCCCAGCCACTGACCTAGTTGACGAATGACTTGATTTGCAAAATGGGAGCCATTATCCGTAGTTAATTTTCCTGGTACTCCCCACCTAGGTAGTATCTCCCGAAGGAGGTTCTTTGCACCTGACAGGGCATCTGCTCTGCGACATGGAAAAACTTCCGGCCACCTGGAGAATAGATCTATGATCACTAGACAGTACTTGTATCCCCTACATGGGGTGAGCTCAATGAAGTCCATTTGTAAATGCCGAAACGGACCTTCTGAAGGTTTCGTTACTGATTGTGTAACGGATACTGCCCTTCCAACATTGTGTTGGGCACACAGGTAGCATCTCTTTATGAATTCTTGGGCATAGGCAGAAAAACCTGGTGCAGCCCACCTTTTGGCCAGCATTTCTACCATGGCCGTTTTTGAAGCATGGTCTAATCCATGTGTCATTCGGGCCAGGCCCGGATATGCCAATTTTGGAATGAATGGTAACTGCGTCTCCCTCTGTCTCCATAGCCCATCTGGCCCTTTCACACCATCTTTCTTCCACTTCCCCAGTTCCCCCTCTGTCACACCCGACTGGACATCAAGGAGGGTGTGAGTGTCATGTAATACCCGTGAAGGCATGAGCGCCACTGGGGCATCAGTGTGTAAGGCTGCCCTCTTAGCCCACCAATCGGCCCAGGAGTTACCAATGCTGACCGGGTCAGAGCACCCCGTGTGAGCCTTACACTTAACCCCCTGGGCCCTGAGGCCTTTTTTCCACTTTCGAGGTAGTCTGACATGCCTTGACATTTTAAAATATTTCACCTATCTAAAAAACATTTATCCCAAAGTGATACATTTGCTTTTATTCAGCACAAACTCAGCACCAATAATCTGAGACCTCTTAGAATGTTATTATTCTATTTTTTGTTAAAATGAACTTTAAACATATACTTTTCAAAAACCTATTTTCAGACATGCTGAGAAATTGTAAAAAATCACATTATAGACATTTCTAGGTAAGACTTTTGAGCTCTGAAGCTTATAGACACAGGGGTTGGCTACACATAGGTGAAAGTGACATTCAGAAATTTTATATGGTTTGATTACTAAAGTGTTAGAACTTTGGAGTGACACTCTTTTTCTCAAAGTCAGTGGTCTTCACAATGAATATTGATGAGATAGGTGTCCTCACACCTGTAGTAGTTTGCATACTGTCAATGGCCCATCAGTCTGGAATGTCACTGCACCCCACACCCATCACATTGGAAAGGCAGTTTGAAACGCAAGAAAAGTAGCAACAATAAAATCCCTTTCACAGTTTATTGATAGATGGAATGAAAAATGAAAAACTGTGACTATATAAATATAGAAAGCGATAAATATGATGCAGTGACTATTATTGACGCTCTGGGGACGAGGGCATCATCGACCGCGTATCTTTCTCGTGTATTTCAGTTTATATCTCGCTGAAATCATTATGTAGAATCATGAAAAAAACACTGACTAAATCCGTTATCTGTCTTCTTTTCAAAACTTCCATTGTCAGAAGTATTAAAGTTTTTAAAATTAGGTTAAATAGGCAAAAAAGCAAATCGTGTCACCTTTCTTGGTTTTACTTGCGTCGGGAGCGTTTAGGACCGCTCTCAGCGGAAGATCACTATTCACGTTCTAAATACGCTGCGTTTGAATCGGCGACCACGTGATTGCAGGCACACAGGCATGAGCTTCGCTGCTGAAAGTGGCAACACTGGCGCAAAGCTTCAGCGGCAGAGACGTATCCGTGTGCTATATTGTAGCCGATCAGTGTAAACACTACCCAGACATGTGCTCTTGTTTATTTCGGTCACAATGGGCGTATTCACATATTTCTTTACCCAATACTAACTGTCGGATTATCATGTTATTATCATGCGAATAGCGCGATTTGCAAGTGGGTGGGCGATCAGAGCCGCTTCGAGACGCAGACGCTTAAGTCAGTCACTCTTGTTCTTTCAATTCGTATCACGAAGCTGTAAAAATATATTTAGTTTCTACCTATATATATTTGAAAAGTAGACCGTCCAAGGTTTCTGAGAGTATTTTTAAAATGTGTATATGACAAAAACTCGCGGAGTTATTTAAACGGTTTTGCGAAATTTCTGTCAGATCCCGCCGGCGGGATCGCCGGTCCCAAGGGGTTAACCCTTGGGAGTCGGCGGACCCGCCGGCAGGGACACTTGCATTTTTTTCTGGTAACCGTGAAAAGAACTTAAAATGCGTCGTCATGTTTGATCATACACGTAAGTGTAGTACATAATTTTAATCTGTAAATGGTCTACTTTTATTCATGTATACTCACAATATCCACGAAACATTGTGCTTTTGTAAAATAATGAAAATAAACAGGGTGCGCTTTCAGCCGTCTCAGTCTCCGTGAAAATCTTTTTGAAACACGTCACTGAAATGAACTGAAACTCCGCGAATACTGCACAGACAAACATGAGAAATATATCTATAGAAAGCTTAAAGTGTCTACTTTTAAATAAAGCAATTTAAATGAAAAATAAATATTTTCAGTTTATGTAATCCATGTGAAACCAAGGAGAGGCACAGAATTTCTGTCGCACTTCATTATCTGCTAATGACCCGAGGCAGGGCACACCCACAGCCATTCACACGGAAAACAGTCCGGGCAGCATGCGTACAAGGCCACGCCCCCCGGCTTAAAAACACATACAGTCTAATGGTGCGTTCGTTTTTCTCTCGGATCTCGGAAATTCTGAGTTGAGTGACATTATGGTACGTTCGACTATTTCTCTCCAAGTCGGAACTCGGATGAAAACGTCACGAAACTTCAAGAAAAACGTCGCTTCCCATCGGAAACACGCCTCTTTCATAACGTTGAAGTCGGACAAGATTTGCCCCAATTTGCCCCACTTGCCCCATTTGTCACTTACCAGCCAATCAAAAAAAAAGAAAGGGCCTACACAATAGCCAATCAGAAAATAGTACTATTGTATCTGGGTAAAATACAACACAACAACCAATGAAAAGGCATCCTGTGGAATGTCACTCTTGCCTGTCTTCAAAACTTGACAGCCCTGGAGTTTACAGATGTTTTTAAATGTTCTAATGTATTTCACCTCGTTTTGGATAGCTTTAGATTATGGTTGCTAATATATATTTGGCTCCGTTTTGGTTAGCCTATAATACTGCTATCGGTAATGTTATTTAGCAGAAACATTTCGGGTGTAAATGTTTGAGATGCTAACATTTTTTTATTTATTTGTTTTTAGGAATGTGTCTGCATCACCCTTGCCTTCACCAGCACCTCACATCGGGACATGCATGCTAAATAAACCACAAACCAAGAAATATGTTTCTGTCCTCAAATTATTTTCTTGTAGCACTTTCCTCTGTCCCATACCTGACTGAAAGGGGTAATTATACAGCTCATTATGCAGGTCTTTGTTTTCTCTGGTGTGAACTACAGCATTATTCATGAGCATTCCCACCTCCTCGCATATGGCCTTTCTAAACAAAAAGTGTCTTAGAAAATTTAAATGAATGTATTGTTTTCTGTAAATGAGTGAGTGAGATGATTGTCACATCATTTTGAAGTAAAACCTCTACACTACAAGATCCAGGTCACAAAAGTCTTGTACACAAATGTCATGAATGTGTTTTGTGGTCTAATTTCAGTGACTTGTTTTTTTGTTGTTTTCAATAATCACGCATAACTGTTTTTTTCTCCAATATAACGACTTGTACATACATGCTGCTCATATATTATTGTAGCCCAGTTTCTGCTGAATACAATGTTATCAGACTTTAGACATTTATATGTTTATAAGTAACTGAAAAATACACAAATGTCAGGACATGTCAGAATCTCTTCAGGGCTCCAAAACACCTTCAGACTCCCAGGGGTTAACCACAGCAATGGAGTGAGGCAGTTGGATGGCAGAAAGGAGGTCTCGGACTAACTCATGGTGCTGTATTGGTTTACCTGTGCTGGTGAGGAAGCCCCTCTGTTTCCAGAGGGCTCCATGGTCATGGCATACCCCGAATGCATACCTGGAATCTGTGAATATCGTGACATCCTCACCTGCGAACTGGCGGCAGGCCTGGGCTAGGGCGAACAGCTCTGCAGCCTGTGCTGACCAGGTGGACGATAGCTTACCTCCAGACAGCAATTGGCCCTCTGACACAACCACAGCGTAAGAGGTAGATGGGCCCCCATCAGGGAGCCTAAGGGAGCACCCATCCACAAAAATGAACTCAGAATTTGGCAATGGGTCTTCACCCAGGTCTGATCTAGGGATTGAGCAACCTCAACACAGTCATGAGGGGAGCCTTCCATTTCAGTGGGAAGAAGTGTGGCCGGGTTTATTGTGGAACACCTTTGGAGGGTCACATTGGAGAGAGTAAGCAGGATGTTTTGGTAGTGAATCAGACGCGCAGTGGTAAGGTGAGATGTTTTAGCCTGTGTTATTAGGGCATGCACAGCATGTGAGGTGTGCACCACAAGGGGATGCATTTGGACTAAATCTGCAGACATGAGGACTGTCTCCGCAGTGGCTGCCACAGCTCTGAGGCAGACTGGCAGAGAGCTGGCCACCATGTCCAGACGTTTGGAATAATACGCAGTGGGGCGCAACCTGTCACCATGAATCTGGCTAAGGACGGCGGTCATGAAACCACGCCGTTCATCCACATACAATTGAAATGGCTTGGAAAAATTTGGTACTCCTAAAGCGGGCACATCGCATAGCGCTTGTTTAAGGTCAGAGAACGCCATCTCAGCCTTAGTCGTCCAGTCCAGTCTGTCATTAGGTCTAAGTCCTTGTCCCCCATGCATAAGGTCTAGTAAAGGTTGGGATCTTTCAGCAAAATCCTGGATCCAGGGACGGCACTAGCCGACCATTCACATCCATTTCATCAATTGCCTTTTAGTATCTGGGATGGGGGCCTTGCGAATCCCTTCTACCCGTTTTAGACCTAGGCGTCTGCCTAGGTGATTGAGGACATGTCCGAGATATTGAACCTCCTGTTTGACTAACTGCAGTTTTGCCTTTGAGGCTTTATGGCCATTTTGGGCTAGAAACAGCAACAGCGCTTTGGTATCTTGCTCACAACTCTGCCTAGTGGTGGAACACAACAGCAGGTCATCTACATATTGAATTAGGGTGCTCCCGCCCGGGCCTCTTTCCTAATTCTTGAGCATAAACACTAGGTGACTCAGTCTACCCCTGGGGCATCACTGTCCACGTATAACACTTGCCTCTAAAGGTGTGCGCAAACCAGTACTGTGAGTCTGGGTGAACAGGGACAGA
This sequence comes from Paramormyrops kingsleyae, assembly GCF_048594095.1. Taxonomy (NCBI): domain Eukaryota; kingdom Metazoa; phylum Chordata; class Actinopteri; order Osteoglossiformes; family Mormyridae; genus Paramormyrops; species Paramormyrops kingsleyae. The sequence continues at coordinate 19,927,258 of NC_132805.1, forward strand.
GAAAAATGCATTTGCTAGATCAATAACGGAAAACCACTGAGCCTGAGGTGGTATGGATGATAGGATAGTTACTGAATTAGGAACAATAGGTGCACGGGGATGTATGGCGTCATTCACCCCCCTCAGGTCCTGTACAAACCGCCAGGATCCATCTGCCTTCCTCACAGGCAGGATCGGAGAATTAACGGGAGAGTAGGGAATTTCCTTCAGAGCCCCCTTTTGTACCAGTTCTTGGTGCACCATGGTGATACCCTTCTCTGCCTCAGGTGAGAGTGGGTACTGAGCTTTTACTGGTCTGTAGTTGGACTTTGGCTGGACAGTGGTGCCGCGGTGCAGATTCTCCCAAAGTCATTCTTGCCACTTGCCCATAGGGTTTCTGGTATCTCAGACAGCCACTCAGGTTCAGTTGGTGGGGCTGGTAGGTTCGTGGTCTGGCGATGTTCTCCAGAGAGGAACGCTTCTCTCCTGACATCTACTGTGAGGGAGATGGTATGTCTTTGAATGGTTCCATCAGTAGTAATACTTCGGCCATCCTCGACTGGAATCCAGTCTTGTCTGTCTTCGCAGTCTTTGATCCATGGGCCTAGGTCTTATCATTGGTGATGCGTCAGTTTTTCCCAGTGACACATGGGGCATATGATGATCGAAGATCCATGTACTTTGATCTTGGTTGAGCTGGACAGACATGCCGGCCATGGACGCGCTTACATACAGAAACTTCATTAACACAGTCTCAGGGGGTTTCTGTTCTTCCAGGAAGAACATCATCAATTCCCTTATCTCATGGTCGCAGTGTGAACTATAGAGAGCCGTGCAATGGAGGATAGGGGGTTGTTCAAGTGAGTGTGGCACCTTGTCTCGACCAATGGTGTTATCAGTGAGGACCCATGCGGCGTAGCATGGCTTGCTTTCTTGGGAGACATACAATCCAAGTGGGGGAGAGGTCAGGTGGACTCCCCTCTCGTCCAAATCAATTTTGCATTGCAGTTTACATAGTAGGTCTCTGCCCAAAAGGTTAACTGGACAGTGGTTATTCAACAGGAAGGCGTGATGGACAGGACCGGACCTTGTGGCAATGGATACCGGAACAGTCTCTAACAAGGTATGGGGTAGGCCAGAGGACCCCACAACTGTCACATGATTTCCAGACTTAAGGACTCCAGGGAGGTCTATGTCTTTCACTGTGGACTTGGTAGCTCCTGTGTCCACTAAGAAGACAACAGCATGATCATCAATCTTGAGGGTTATCGTGGCGTCCTCCCTTGATGTCTCTGTGAGGGACAGGAACTGGCCGTTTCCTGGTCCCTCAGTCCCCTCGCCTCTTCATTGTGGGCCATCTGTACCCCACTGGGGGGGGGGCCCCTGACGGCTTCCTCCTCTTCCTCCCCTCTGTGGAGGCGGCCACTGTTGACCATTATTCTGGGGACAATCCTTTCTCCAATGATCTTGTTTTCCACAGAGGAAACATCCCTCTTGGTCATCACCCCGGGGTTGGGTGAGGTGGAACTGTCTCCGGTCTCGACTGCTAAAGCCGCCTCATTCTCTCGGGGTTCGGCCCCTTCTGTTGTTAGGTCCACCCCGGTGGTATTGGAGCTGGGCTTGGGCTAACTGGAGCTGGGCCAGTTGCAGAGTCGAGGCCTGCCTCTCTTTCTGGTCCTGGGTTACCTCTTCTGCATGTATAGCGTGACGTCTTAGTTCTTGCCATTCCTCCTGACTCCATCCCAGGCATGTGGTTTTCACCATCTGCTGGACCTTGGGTCGGAGACCCGCCACAAAGAGCGTCTTCATGGCGTTCCTCCTTGCTTCGTCATTGTCGATCCCAGAGTGGTCTTTCATTAGCCCATCCAAACGTGCTTCCCACTGGGAGACGGTTTCTCCAGATCCTTGTTTTTCCTTTTGGATTTTGTTCCAGTCTGGATTCTTCTTATATTTTTCCTTAATTCTGGTTCCCAGTGCTGCCATGTCTGCAGTGAATGGATTAGCCCGAGTGTTCATGGCATTTCCTCCAAAATCAGCATTTACTGCGGCCCAGTCACCTTTCAGCTTCCTCCGGAGAACTTGTTCCCATTCCCTTCCACTGGGTTGGTAAATTCCATCCAATGCAAGGACTTCATCCCAGAAACGGGCCCCTCCCACTTGGTTTGGGTCTGGCAGACTGTTGACCACCTCCTTCAGTTCACTTCCCAGTTCCTCTGCACCTGTACCATCCCGTCGTCTCTGGGGTTTGGCATTTCCACCAAGGGGAACTGTCTTGGCACTCCAACAGTTGCCCTTTCCTCTTCAGTCAGAGGCTGTTGCATGCGTTGTTGAATACACTCACTCCTTCGAGGAGGAGTGTCTTCTTCATCTTCTGCCGAATCTGCAGCTCTTGCGGCTTGCGCTGGTGAGTATGCAGGGGGCGGATCCTGTCTCGCTGGAGGTGGCAGGATTTCCTGAGCAGGGGGAGCTGGCAGCGCTGAAGGGAGGGGTGGGTAGATGCAGCTGTCTTCCGCTTTCTTTTTTCTCTTTTAACAACATATTCAAACTTTGTTGTGCTTGGACTGCCTTTGCTTTTTCCTCGCCTATTTTTTTCATGATTCCCTCATTCTTGCGTGTCTCAGCCTCTATTTCGATCTGTCTTCCCACATTTCCAAACATTCCTCTTCACCTTCAATACTTCTACAACATCCACAACAGCCTTCTCGCTTCTTTATCTTTCTTCTTACCATCCTTATTTTCGCAGGGTCGAAAGACCCATCTCTTGGCCACTTGCCACCTGTCATTTTCGCCCACATTTCACACATCTCTGAAAAGTCCTTTCCAGTTCTTTCCTCTACTGCTTCCCTACATGTTTTACCCCATAGTAAACCCTTATTTCCCTTATCACGTTTTCACATTTCCCTTTCAAATGCTGTTTCACCTTCCGGATCATAAGCCGGCTCAGGAGCCCAATTTGACTTGCTACTGCTATTTCCCATTTTGTCGCACCAGACTTTCAGTACTGATTTTTTTTTTTTTTTAAGATAGGTTACTTAACCAACATGCACAGAATATGTTAGACAAGCCAGTCTTCTTTGCAAAAAGAAAAGAAGCTAAAAAAAAAGAAGGTAAACTTGTTTTCTTTGCAGGGAAAGAATATATATATATATTAAAATCGTCACACAGTAGAAAAATTCTATACCTGTGTTATTTTGCAAAGCAAGTTCTTCATTGCAACAATGCAGACTTTTACAAAAGACTTATCACAAAACAGTTATATTTGTATAATTTATGTATGCCAAATGCACATCCCAGTAACATAAATCTCAATTCGGGGTGCAGTTATGATAATAGGGACAAAGCAGTCGTGGGGATAATCTACAGTACACGGAGGTCTTTGTCTCAGCCTCTCCATTACTAACTATTTTTTTAATACTTATGAGCTCATTTATTTGATATTCTTGACTTGTCAGGTTTCTAATTTCACACTCGGCACCCTCATCCAAACCACAAACCTTACACATTCATACCGTGCACGTTACATTCATACAATCTTATTTTATCTAGTCTGCAGACAAAACACATTTCACATCTCGCCGGACGTGATACAGATATTTTACGACTCTCTCAGTCGAACCTGGATATTTTACGACTCTCCCAGTCGAACCTGGATATTTTACGACTCTCCCAGTCGAAAACCTGGATATTTTACGACTCTCCCAGTCGAACCTGGATATTTTACGACTCTCCCAGTCGAAAACCTTTAGAAAGATACCGCAACAAATTTTCTATTCCACAAAATTTGTCCTACCTTTTAGTCCGGTCGGAGTTGAGGGGGGACCGCAGGCCTCAGGAACTGCGATGGGTCAGGCTAAAATTCTCTGTCCTCGACTCCAGACGGGTACCTTGGCTCTTCTGTGCTCTTGGGGGGCTGTGGACGCCTTGGGTCACCTGGGCCTGTCTCCGCTGGCCTCTGGCTCTTGTGGGGTGGGGTTGCGGCCCCCCACCCTTGCTATCAAGTACATTCCATGGAGAAATTCACACGCACCCAACACACGTATACCCCCACACAGAAGAACACACATGCAAACCCACTTCCACGCTCCCTTCCATGCACATGCAACGATTTTGGATGTCTGTGTATCTGTTTTATTTTCTTTAATTCTGGTTGTGTCTTTGTATTCGTCCATTTTTGGTTGTATTTCAAATGCTGTTTTTTTTTTCCTTGCCTTGATATGTGCTTTTTACGTTACTCTTGTCTTTCTTAGCCTCTCTCCCACTGTTGTCTCCCCCTTTGTTCATTTTTTTTTTAAATCTCTCTCCCTACCCCTTTTCTTCACTATCACTCCCTTCCGGACAGCTCGGCAACTGGAATATTTTACATGTGTTAAAAATAAAATACAATAAATATACAAATAAAAAGAAATCGACCAACATGAAGGGCCTATACAGAGTTTATAGAGCCCCTCATGGCAAAGCAAATATGTCTGACACAGCAGTGCATTCAGACCATTATTCTGCTTGCTAAAGCTGCCGGACAGGACACATTTAAAAAAAAAATATGGAATAGTCTTCCTGATAACATAGTGCAAGCTGAATCCTTGGGTTCCTTTAAATCAGAGCTAGATAAGATTTTAACAACTCTGAGCTATTAGTTAAGTTCTCCCAAAGCGAGCTCGATGGGCCGAATGGCCTCCTCTCGTTTGTATAGTTCTTATGTTCTTGACACATTTTTCGTTTCAAATGCGCCAAACATTCTCTATAGGAGACAAATCAGAGCTGCAGGCAGGCCAGTTAAGCATCCACACCCTCTTCTTACGCAGCCATGCCTTTGATATGCGCGCAGTATGTGGTTTGGCATTGTCTTGCTGAAATAAGCATGGGCGTCCCTGGAAAAGACGTCGTCTTGAAGGCAACATTTGCTCCTCCAAAACTGAGATATACTTCTCAGCATTGATGGTGCCATCGCAGAAGTTCAAGTTACCTTTGCCGAAGACACTGACACAAACCCATACCATGACAGACCCTGGCTTTTTGGACTTTTTTTTGAATATCTGGTAACAGTCTGGATGGTCCTTTTCCTCTTTGGTCCGCAGCACACGGCGTCCATTTTTTCCAAAAAAGATGTGAAAAACCGATTCGTCTGACCACAATACACGTTTTCACTGCACAATGGACCATCCTAGATACCTCCGAGCCCAGAGAAGTCGGCGGCGCTTCTGGACACTATTTATGTAGGGCTTCCTTTTGGCACAGTACAGTTATAGCTGGCATTTCCTAATGTAACTACGTACTGTAGTGCTTGAGAGTGACTTCCTGAAGTAGTCCTGAGTCCATGCAGTTATATCATTTATTGATGAATGACGGTTTATAATGCAGTGCCGTCTGAGGGCTCGGAGATCACGGTCATTCATTTTAGGCTTGCGCCCTTGGCCTTTGCGCACAGTAATTTCTCCAGATTCCCTGATTCTTTTCACTATATTATGCACTGTAGAGAGAGGAATGCCCAAATCTCTTCCTATCTTCCTTTGAGAAACATTTTTCTTCATCATTTCAAAGATTTTTGCCTGCACTTGGTGGCAAACTGGCGATCCTCTGCCCATCTTTGCTCCTAAAGGAGTAGGCCTTTCCTCGATGCTGCTTTTGTACCGAATCATGATTGCGATCACCTGTTAACATCACCACTTTCAAATCACATAATTATTTAGTTATTATACCTCATTACTACCCCATAATTGCCCCCATCCCAACTTTTTTTGGAATGTGTTGCAAGCCTGAATGGCAAGAATGGATATTTATTTACAAATCAAATGATGTTGACAAAGACATGAATTATCTTGTGTTCATACTGTCTGCAATGAAATAAAAGTTAAGGGAAATTTGTAAATTACTGCTTTATTTTTTTATTCACATTTTCCACACTGTCCCAACTTTTTCTGATTTGGGGTTGTACTTGCTTTTAATGACATTATGTAATCTTCATCATAGAATGAATGGTTCAGTAATGAGGATCAAATTATGAGAAAAGACAGTAAGTCATTGAATTTAAAACAGCTGCAAGCCAAATTATTAAAAGCAATGTGATTATGTTGTAGCTGCCCATTATCTGAGATTTGATGTGATTATAGATATTAGTTTGTACAATGGGCTTAGCTTAAATGAGGGCTCCATTTATGACATCATTAGTGGGAGGGGGCATATCCCTTATTCTGATTGGTCGAGGGGTTATGTTCATATATGGTATCATACATGCTTATGCCATGGTTGCAGATATGGGGATTATGTCCATATATGGTACCATACATGCTTATGCTACGTGATAAGGGGGGCCACATGGTTTGGGTTGCTGTTAAACTTGAACAGAATAAAAATACATTACATGTATTTATTAATGTGTTATTTTTAATTACGTTTTAAGGAATAATAAAACATATAGCACAATGAATGTAAGCTAGCACGTACACGGCCAGTGGGGGTTCCGTCCACAGTAAACACAAGTGCCCTGGTGTATTTTAAAAGAAGTAAGCATTTAAACTCAATATACTTAGCTAACATGTTTAAAGAAGAAAAACTTTAAAAAAAAGTTTTTTAAGATTTTTTTTTAAAAGAACGAAAAGCCAGAGCAGGCAGAATTTAAACAAGTCTAAACATGCCCGAACGAAACACTGTCAGAGTTTAAACAAGCACAAGTCCCGAGTGAAACCAATTAACATACAGCATGTCGTTTTACAAGAAACAAAGCACTTAAATATTTTAACACAAGTTTTAAAAACGATGCAAAAGCCATTATTAGTGTAACAGTTTAAGTAAATAGAAAAAGTATTTCACCAAACGCGAAGATCCAGCAATTGCCGCGCTGGGTTCCTACGACGGCACACAAACAGCGGGGTCAAGGCAGCCATTATCCCGCAACGGAGCGAACCCGACATGCATCCTCCCTGTTCAAAAGTTGCGCGTCAACTCACTGTCCGTGGGGGGCAGCACTTGCGCATGCGCACTCATGCAGAGATCCCATTTCAAAATGGCGGCACCAACGGTTATTTCAAATAAACCCCTTTAACCACGTCCGGACGTCCGGGCCTATGCCAGAGCCCCACAGCTGTGGTGTTAGAGATCGACTTTTATTTAAATTAGAAATATATTATTTTATTACAAATAAGACAGATTAATAAATAGAGGTAATGTGCTTTCTGCCAGGATGGGGCTGCTGGCTGTGTGCTTCTCACACTCAGGACCAGCGGTTAAACGGCATCCATTTTGTTTCATTGATGCTTCCTTCTCATGGGCTTATCGCTCACAAGTCCAAAAGTTCTTTTGCTGACGCCCAGTTCTTCCACTGTGACCATTAGCTGACCGACATGTCAAGACATGCAGTACGCATAAATCCCCCCTAAAAACAGGATGGCTGTGTTTCTACCGATGTGAAATAGTGTATTTTGTTTTTGAAAAACCCCGTTACACAGCTACTGCTTTTACCATTTAAAACTGCCAGATCCTCTTTCCTCTCTAGCTAGAAAAGCTCGATGTGTCCGGTGACCACATTAAAATTACGCTGTAAAAAGTATTATTATATTGAAAAAAAATTTAAACCAGTACATTAATAAATTAATGTAATGTATTTTATTCTTTTAAAGACTATTGAACCCACTTTGGTGCCAAATGCTTTTATCTTGTAGGCCACAGGATAGCGCCATTTCTACCAGCTATAGGCCGGGGTGTGTATGGGATATTGTCACGTTCGGAATCAGGCGAGCCGGAAAACAGGCGAATTGCAGCCAGGACTTCAGGCAAACGGGGTTTATTTGAAGGAAGACTGACAGGTACGGACATTACAATGACAAGTCTCGCATACATGGGGAGACGCGGACTCATATACACAGAACAAGGCAAAAGAAACAGGAAACAGCTGGGCACGATCGGGGAAGCACACGTGGATAATGAGGGGGCGTGGCACACACTAGGCACACTAGGTGGTGAGTGGGTATTGTGGCTCTAGGCACAAGCACAACATGGAGACAGAGAGCAAGAGTCATTTTAACTCTCTGCGGTCGAGTATGTCGTCGGCGACATCGCGTACTTTTCGCGTCTATTTCAGTTTATATCTCGCTTAAATCTTAATGTAGAATCATGAAAAAAACGCTGGCTAAATCCGTAAGCTGTCTTCTTTTCAAAACGTCCATTGTCGGAAGTATTAAAGTTTTTTTAATTAGGTTAAATCGGCAAAAACTTAAACCATGTCATCTTACTTTGTTTTACCTGCATCGGGGGCGTGTAGTACCGCTCTCACCCGAAGATCGCTATTCACATTATAAATAGCCGCATTAGCGCGTATTCAAATTGCATTCGCATGGTAATTTGATTAACAGCGCAACGGTGAAACGCGATCCAGATACATCCCCTTCAGTGCCATAAAAGGGTGTTGGGGACGTGGCCAGGTGACAATGGCTCATTCATACACATGAAAGTTGCTACATATTCAATGAAAGGAGCCAGAAATAGTGACATGAGTTAGGTTTTTCTTATCTATTTATCCAAATGAATGTTGCATCTACACCTTCGACCTACCATTATGGGAAAACGTGTTTTCATGAAGAAATCATGACAAACTAACACAAAATGAAGATTTCAGTATAACTTGACATTCTGAGTTCATTTCATGAAACCTGCGCTTCCCCTATAAGAGTTCGACCTACCATTATGGGAAAATTTGTTTTCGTGAAGAAATCATGACAAACTCACACAAAATGAAGATTTCATTATAACTTGACATTCTGAGTTCATTTCATGAAACCTGCGCTTCCCCTATAAGAGTTCGACCTACCATTATGGGAAAACGTGTTTTCGTGAAGAAATCATGACAAACTAACTGTCAGGGTCAGCCCCCCGCTGTGGTCCTTCCGTGCCCCTTCCCCGTTTGACCAGCAGGTGGTGCTGGTCATCCCGTCCATACGTCAGTCCTTGTTTCTCCCCTGTCACTTGTCTGGTCTCGTGGCTCAATGTATTTAGCATGTGTTGTCTGTTTGCCCCTTGGTCCTGAGTTCCCTCTTGTCTTGTGTTCGAATCCTGCCTCCTGTTTTTGTATTGCTCCTTAGTGTTTCAGTTGAGTTTGTCTAGTTATTGTATTTGGTGATTTTGTATATGGCTTTTGGTTTTGTTCCTTGTGCCCTCTGCTTGTGTCTTTACCTGTTTAGATTCCCCAGTGTTAGTTTCTGTTTCCTTGGTTAGTTATTAGTTTCCCTGTTTTCAGTTCCTTTTGAGTTAATTGGTTTCACCTGTGTCCTGTTTCCCTAGTCTTTGTTAATCAGCCTCACCTGCCCTGTGTTAGTCATTACCCCATAGTATATTAGTTCCTGCCTGTGTTCTGTTCCCCGCTGGTTCATCGCGTCACGTCGTGTCTAAACTATTGTCTAAGCCTGTGTCTCTGACGTCTACATTTGTCTGTGGTATGCTCTTGTCTTTGGTTTCCCCCATGGTCGTATTTTACGTTAGTGTCTTGCTTTTCTAGTTAGTTAGTTTTTCCATGTTTATTTAGTCTAGCTTATTCCTCCCTGTTTAGTTTTGACCCCCTCGTGGTCCTTTTGGTTTTGTTGTGTTTTCGGTTTTGATTTAATAAACTCCTTTTGTTCTGGAGCCGCAAGTGGGTCGTCCGCCCTTCTGTGCCTGCAATGCCTCGTTCCCGTGCCCGAACCGTCTGCATCCATGACACTAACACAAAATGAAGATTTCAATATAACTTGAAATTCTGAGTTCATTTCATGAAACCTGCGCTTCCCCTATAAGAGTTCGACCTACCGTTATTGGAAAATGTGTTTACGTGAAGAAATCATGACAAAATAACACAAAATGAAGATTTCATTATAACTTGACATTCTGAGTTCATTTCATGAAACCTGCGCTTCCCCTATAAGAGTTCGACCTACCATTATGGGAAAACGTGTTTTCGTGAAGAAATCATGACAAACTAACACAAAATGAAGATTTCAATATAACTTGAAGTTCTGAGTTCATTTCATGAAACCTGCGCTTCCCCTATAAGAGTTCGACCTACCGTTATTGGAAAATGTGTTTACGTGAAGAAATCATGACAAAATAACACAAAATGAAGATTTCATTATAACTTGACATTCTGAGTTCATTTCATGAAACCTGCGCTTCCCCTATAAGAGTTCGACCTACCATTATGGGAAAACGTGTTTTCGTGAAGAAATCATGACAAAATAACACAAAATGAAGATTTCATTATAACTTGACATTCTGAGTTCATTTCATGAAACCTGCGCTTCCCCTATAAGAGTTCGACCTACCATTATGGGAAAACGTGTTTTCGTGAAGAAATCATGACAAACTAACACGAAATGAAGACTTCATTATAACTTGACATTCTGAGTTCATTTCATGAAACCTGCGCTTCCCCTATAAGAGTTCGACCTACCATTATGGGAAAATGTGTTTTCGTGAAGAAATCATGACAAACTAACACGAAAAGAAGATTTCATTATAACATGGAATTCTGAGTATATTTCATGAAACCTGCGCTTCCCCTATAAAAGTTCGACCTACCATTATGGGAAAATGTGTTTTCGTGAAGAAATCATGACAAACTAACACGAAAAGAAGATTTCATTATAACATGGAATTCTGAGTATATTTCATGAAACCTGCGCTTCCCCTATAAAAGTTCGACCTACCATTATGGGAAAAAGTGTTTTCGTGAAGAAATCATGACAAACTAACACAAAATGAAGATTTCATTATAACTTGACATTCTGAGTTTATTTCATGAAACCTGCGCTTCCCCTATAAGAGTGCGACCTACCATTAAGGGAAAATTTGTTTTCGTGAAGAAATCATGACAAACTAACACAAAATGAAGATTTCATTATAACTTGACATTCTGAGTTCATTTCATGAAACCTGCGCTTCCCCTATAAGAGTGCGACCTACCATTATGGGAAAATGTGTTTTCGTGAAGAAATCATGACAAACTAACACAAAATGAAGATTTCATCATAACTTGAAATTCTGAGTTCATTTCATGAAACCTGCGCTTTCCCTATAAGAGTTCGACCTACCATTATGGGAAAACGTGTTTACGTGAAGAAATCATGACAAACTAACACAAAATGAAGATTTCAATATAACTTGAAATTCTGAGTTCATTTCATGAAACCTGCGCTTCCCCTATAAGAGTTCGACCTACCGTTATTGGAAAATGTGTTTACGTGAAGAAATCATGACAAAATAACACAAAATGAAGATTTCATTATAACTTGACATTCTGAGTTCATTTCATGAAACCTGCGCTTCCCCTATAAGAGTACGACCTACCATTATTGGAAAATGAGTTTACGTGAAGAAATCATGACAAACTAACACAAAATGAAGATTTCATCATAACTTGAGATTCTGAGTTCATTTCATGAAACCTGCGCTTCCCCTATAAGAGTTCGACCTACCATTATGGGAAAATTTGTTTTCGTGAAGAAATCATGACAAAATTACACAAAATAAAGATTTCATTATAACTTGACATTCTGAGTTCATTTCATGAAACCTGCGCTTCCCCTATAAGAGTACGACCTACCATTATTGGAAAATGAGTTTACGTGAAGAAATCATGACAAACTAACACAAAATGAAGATTTCATCATAACTTGAGATTCTGAGTTCATTTCATGAAACCTGCGCTTCCCCTATAAGAGTTCGACCTACCATTATGGGAAAATTTGTTTTCGTGAAGAAATCATGACAAACTAACACAAAATGAAGATTTCATTATAACTTGACATTCTGAGTTCATTTCATGAAACCTGCGCTTCCCCTATAAGAGTTCGACCTACCATTATGGGAAAATTTGTTTTCGTGAAGAAATCATGACAAACTAACACAAAATGAAGATTTCATTATAACTTGACATTCTGAGTTCATTTCATGAAACCTGCGCTTCCCCTATAAGAGTTCGACCTACCATTATGGGAAAATGTGTTTTCGTGAAGAAATCATGACAAACTAACACAAAATGAAGATTTCATTATAACTTGACATTCTGAGTTCATTTCATGAAACCTGCGCTTCCCCTATAAGAGTGCGACCTACCATTATGGGAAAATGTGTTTTCGTGAAGAAATCATGACAAACTAACACGAAAAGAAGATTTCATTATAACATGGAATTCTGAGTATATTTCATGAAACCTGCGCTTCCCCTATAAAAGTTCGACCTACCATTATGGGAAAAAGTGTTTTCGTGAAGAAATCATGACAAACTAACACAAAATGAAGATTTCATTATAACTTGACATTCTGAGTTCATTTCATGAAACCTGCGCTTCCCCTATAAGAGTGCGACCTACCATTAGGGGAAAATTTGTTTTCGTGAAGAAATCATGACAAACTAACACAAAATGAAGATTTCATTATAACTTGACATTCTGAGTTCATTTCATGAAACCTGCGCTTCCCCTATAAGAGTGCGACCTACCATTATGGGAAAATGTGTTTTCGTGAAGAAATCATGACAAACTAACACAAAATGAAGATTTCATCATAACTTGAAATTCTGAGTTCATTTCATGAAACCTGCGCTTTCCCTATAAGAGTTCGACCTAGCATTATGGGAAAACGGGTTTACTTGAAGAAATCATGACAAACTAACACAAAATGAAGATTTCAATATAACTTGAAATTCTGAGTTCATTTCATGAAACCTGCGCTTCCCCTATAAGAGTTCGACCTACCGTTATTGGAAAATGTGTTTACGTGAAGAAATCATGACAAAATAACACAAAATGAAGATTTCATTATAACTTGACATTCTGAGTTCATTTCATGAAACCTGCGCTTCCCCTATAAGAGTACGACCTACCATTATTGGAAAATGAGTTTACGTGAAGAAATCATGACAAACTAACACAAAATGAAGATTTCATCATAACTTGAGATTCTGAGTTCATTTCATGAAACCTGCGCTTCCCCTATAAGAGTTCGACCTACCATTATGGGAAAATGTGTTTTCGTGAAGAAATCATGACAAACTAACACGAAAAGAAGATTTCATTATAACATGGAATTCTGAGTATATTTCATGAAACCTGCGCTTCCCCTATAAGAGTACGACCTACCATTATTGGAAAATGAGTTTACGTGAAGAAATCATGACAAACTAACACAAAATGAAGATTTCATCATAACTTGAGATTCTGAGTTCATTTCATGAAACCTGCGCTTCCCCTATAAGAGTTCGACCTACCATTATGGGAAAATGTGTTTTCGTGAAGAAATCATGACAAACTAACACGAAAAGAAGATTTCATTATAACATGGAATTCTGAGTATATTTCATGAAACCTGCGCTTCCCCTATAAAAGTTCGACCTACCATTATGGGAAAAAGTGTTTTCGTGAAGAAATCATGACAAACTAACACAAAATGAAGATTTCATTATAACTTGACATTCTGAGTTCATTTCATGAAACCTGCGCTTCCCCTATAAGAGTGCGACCTACCATTAGGGGAAAATTTGTTTTCGTGAAGAAATCATGACAAACTAACACAAAATGAAGATTTCATTATAACTTGACATTCTGAGTTCATTTCATGAAACCTGCGCTTCCCCTATAAGAGTGCGACCTACCATTATGGGAAAATGTGTTTTCGTGAAGAAATCATGACAAACTAACACAAAATGAAGATTTCATCATAACTTGAAATTCTGAGTTCATTTCATGAAACCTGCGCTTTCCCTATAAGAGTTCGACCTAGCATTATGGGAAAACGGGTTTACTTGAAGAAATCATGACAAACTAACACAAAATGAAGATTTCAATATAACTTGAAATTCTGAGTTCATTTCATGAAACCTGCGCTTCCCCTATAAGAGTTCGACCTACCGTTATTGGAAAATGTGTTTACGTGAAGAAATCATGACAAAATAACACAAAATGAAGATTTCATTATAACTTGACATTCTGAGTTCATTTCATGAAACCTGCGCTTCCCCTATAAGAGTACGACCTACCATTATTGGAAAATGAGTTTACGTGAAGAAATCATGACAAACTAACACAAAATGAAGATTTCATCATAACTTGAGATTCTGAGTTCATTTCATGAAACCTGCGCTTCCCCTATAAGAGTTCGACCTACCATTATGGGAAAATGTGTTTTCGTGAAGAAATCATGACAAACTAACACGAAAAGAAGATTTCATTATAACATGGAATTCTGAGTATATTTCATGAAACCTGCGCTTCCCCTATAAGAGTACGACCTACCATTATTGGAAAATGAGTTTACGTGAAGAAATCATGACAAACTAACACAAAATGAAGATTTCATCATAACTTGAGATTCTGAGTTCATTTCATGAAACCTGCGCTTCCCCTATAAGAGTTCGACCTACCATTATGGGAAAATGTGTTTTCGTGAAGAAATCATGACAAACTAACACGAAAAGAAGATTTCATTATAACATGGAATTCTGAGTATATTTCATGAAACCTGCGCTTCCCCTATAAAAGTTCGACCTACCATTATGGGAAAAAGTGTTTTCGTGAAGAAATCATGACAAACTAACACAAAATGAAGATTTCATTATAACTTGACATTCTGAGTTCATTTCATGAAACCTGCGCTTCCCCTATAAGAGTGCGACCTACCATTAGGGGAAAATTTGTTTTCGTGAAGAAATCATGACAAACTAACACAAAATGAAGATTTCATTATAACTTGACATTCTGAGTTCATTTCATGAAACCTGCGCTTCCCCTATAAGAGTGCGACCTACCATTATGGGAAAATGTGTTTTCGTGAAGAAATCATGACAAACTAACACAAAATGAAGATTTCATCATAACTTGAAATTCTGAGTTCATTTCATGAAACCTGCGCTTTCCCTATAAGAGTTCGACCTAGCATTATGGGAAAACGGGTTTACGTGAAGAAATCATGACAAACTAACACAAAATGAAGATTTCAATATAACTTGAAATTCTGAGTTCATTTCATGAAACCTGCGCTTCCCCTATAAGAGTTCGACCTACCGTTATTGGAAAATGTGTTTACGTGAAGAAATCATGACAAAATAACACAAAATGAAGATTTCATTATAACTTGACATTCTGAGTTCATTTCATGAAACCTGCGCTTCCCCTATAAGAGTACGACCTACCATTATTGGAAAATGAGTTTACGTGAAGAAATCATGACAAACTAACACAAAATGAAGATTTCAATATAACTTGAAATTCTGAGTTCATTTCATGAAACCTGCGCTTCCCCTATAAGAGTTCGACCTACCGTTATTGGAAAATGTGTTTACGTGAAGAAATCATGACAAACTAACACAAAATGAAGATTTCATTATAACTTGACATTCTGAGTTCATTTCATGAAACCTGCACTTCCCCTATAAGAGTTCGACCTACCATTATGGGAAAATGTGTTTTCGTGAAGAAATCATGACAAACTAACACAAAATGAAGATTTCATTATAACTTTACATTCTGAGTTCATTTCATGAAACCTGCGCTTCCCCTATAAGAGTTCGACCTACCATTATGAGAAAATGTGTTTTCGTGAAGAAATCATGACAAACTAACACAAAATGAAGATTTCATTATAACTTGACATTCTGAGTTCATTTCATGAAACCTGCGCTTCCCCTATAAGAGTTCGACCTACCATTATGGGAAAACGTGTTTACGTGAAGAAATCATGACAAACTAACACAAAATGAAGATTTCATTATAACTTGACATTCTGAGTTCATTTCATGAAACCTGCGCTTCCCCTATAAGAGTTCGACCTACCATTATGGGAAAACGTGTTTTCGTGAAGAAATCATGACAAACTAACACAAAATGAAGATTTCATTATAACTTGACATTCTGAGTTCATTTCATGAAACCTGCCCTTCCCCTATAAGAGTTCGACCTACCATTATGAGAAAATGTGTTTTCGTGAAGAAATCATTACAAACTAACACAAAATGAAGATTTCATTATAACTTGACATTCTGAGTTCATTTCATGAAACCTGCGCTTCCCCTATAAGAGTTCGACCTACCATTATGGGAAAACGTGTTTTCGTGAAGAAATCATGACAAACTAACACAAAATGAAGATTTCATTATAACTTGACATTCTGAGTTCATTTCATGAAACCTGCGCTTCCCCTATAAGAGTTCGACCTACCATTATGGGAAAACGTGTTTTCGTGAAGAAATCATGACAAACTAACACAAAATGAAGATTTCATTATAACTTGACATTCTGAGTTCATTTCATGAAACCTGCGCTTCCCCTATAAGAGTTCGACCTACCATTATGGGAAAACGTGTTTTCGTGAAGAAATCATGACAAACTAAGACAAAATGAAGATTTCATTATAACTTGACATTCTGAGTTCATTTCATGAAACCTGCCCTTCCCCTATAAGAGTTCGACCTACCATTATGAGAAAATGTGTTTTCGTGAAGAAATAATGACAAACTAACACAAAATGAAGATTTCATTATAACTTGACATTCTGAGTTCATTTCATGAAACCTGCGCTTCCCCTATAAGAGTTCGACCTACCATTATGGGAAAACGTGTTTTCGTGAAGAAATCATGACAAACTAAGACAAAATGAAGATTTCATTATAACTTGACATTCTGAGTTCATTTCATGAAACCTGCGCTTCCCCTATAAGAGTTCGACCTACCATTATGGGAAAACGTGTTTTCGTGAAGAAATCATGACAAACTAACACAAAATGAAGATTTCATTATAACTTGACATTCTGAGTTCATTTCATGAAACCTGCGCTTCCCCTATAAGAGTTCGACCTACCATTATGGGAAAATGTGTTTACGTGAAGAAATCATGACAAACTAACACAAAATGAAGATTTCATTATAACTTGACATTCTGAGTTCATTTCATGAAACCTGCGCTTCCCCTATAAGAGTTCGACCTACCATTATGGGAAAACGTGTTTTCGAGAAGAAATCATGACAAACTAACACAAAATGAAGATTTCATTATAACTTGACATTCTGAGTTCATTTCATGAAACCTGAGCTTCCCCTATAAGAGTTCGACATACCATTATGGGAAAATGTGTTTTCGTGAAGAAATCATGACAAACTAACACAAAATGAAGATTTCATTATAACTTGACATTCTGAGTTCATTTCATGAAACCTGCGCTTCCCCTATAAGAGTTCGACCTACCATTATGGGAAAACGTGTTTACGTGAAGAAATCATGACAAACTAACACAAAATGAAGATTTCATTATAACTTGACATTCTGAGTTCATTTCATGAAACCTGCGCTTCCCCTATAAGAGTTCGACCTATCATTATGTGAAAACGTGTTTTCGTGAAGAAATCATGACAAACTAACACAAAATGAAGATTTCATTATAACTTGACATTCTGAGTTCATTTCATGAAACCTGCGCTTCCCCTATAAGAGTTCGACCTACCATTATAGGAAAACGTGTTTTCGTGAAGAAATCATGACAAACTAACACAAAATGAAGATTTCATTATAACTTGACATTCTGAGTTCATTTCATGAAACCTGCGCTTCCCCTATAAGAGTTCGACCTACCATTATGGGAAAATGTGTTTTCGTGACGAAATCATGACAAACTAACACAAAATGAAGATTTCATTATAACTTGACATTCTGAGTTCATTTCATGAAACCTGCGCTTCCCCTACAAGAGTTCGACATACCATTATGGGAAAATGTGTTTTCGTGAAGAAATCATGACAAACTAACACAAAATGAAGATTTCATTATAACTTGACATTCTGAGTTCATTTCATGAAACCTGCGCTTCCCCTATAAGAGTTCGACCTACCATTATGGGAAAATGTGTTTTCGTGAAGAAATCATGACAAACTAACACAAAATGAAGATTTCATTATAACGACATTCTGAGTTCATTTCATGAAACCTGCCCTTCCCCTATAAGAGTTCGACCTACCATTATGAGAAAATGTGTTTTCGTGAAGAAATCATGACAAACTAAAACAAAATGAAGATTTCATTATAACTTGACATTCTGAGTTCATTTCATGAAACCTGCGCTTCCCCTATAAGAGTTCGACCTACCATTATGGGAAAACGTGTTTTCGTGAAGAAATCATGACAAACTAACACAAAATGAAGATTTCATTATAACTTGACATTCTGAGTTCATTTCATGAAACCTGCGCTTCCCCTATAAGAGTTCGACCTACCATTATGGGAAAACGTGTTTTCGTGAAGAAATCATGACAAACTAACACAAAATGAAGATTTCATTATAACTTGACATTCTGAGTTCATTTCATGAAACCTGCGCTTCCCCTATAAGAGTTCGACCTACCATTATGGGAAAACGTGTTTTCGTGAAGAAATCATGACAAACTAAGACAAAATGAAGATTTCATTATAACTTGACATTCTGAGTTCATTTCATGAAACCTGCGCTTCCCCTATAAGAGTTCGACCTACCATTATAGGAAAACGTGTTTTCGTGAAGAAATCATGACAAACTAACACAAAATGAAGATTTCATTATAACTTGACATTCTGAGTTCATTTCATGAAACCTGCGCTTCCCCTATAAGAGTTCGACCTACCATTATGAGAAAATGTGTTTTCGTGAAGAAATCATGACAAACTGAAACAAAATGAAGATTTCATTATAACTTGACATTCTGAGTTCATTTCATGAAACCTGCGCTTCCCCTATAAGAGTTCGACCTACCATTATGGGAAAACGTGTTTTCGTGAAGAAATCATGACAAACTAACACAAAATGAAGATTTCATTATAACTTGACATTCTGAGTTCATTTCATGAAACCTGCGCTTCCCCTATAAGAGTTCGACCTACCATTATGGGAAAACGTGTTTTCGTGAAGAAATCATGACAAACTAACACAAAATGAAGATTTCATTATAACTTGACATTCTGAGTTCATTTCATGAAACCTGCGCTTCCCCTATAAGAGTTCGACCTACCATTATGAGAAAATGTGTTTTCGTGAAGAAATCATGACAAACTGAAACAAAATGAAGATTTCATTATAACTTGACATTCTGAGTTCATTTCATGAAACCTGCGCTTCCCCTATAAGAGTTCGACCTACCATTATGGGAAAACGTGTTTTCGTGAAGAAATCATGACAAACTAACACAAAATGAAGATTTCATTATAACTTGACATTCTGAGTTCATTTCATGAAACCTGCGCTTCCCCTATAAGAGTTCGACCTACCATTATGGGAAAACGTGTTTTCGTGAAGAAATCATGACAAACTAACACAAAATGAAGATTTCAATATAACTTGAAGTTCTGAGTTCATTTCATGAAACCTGCGCTTCCCCTATAAGAGTTCGACCTACCGTTATTGGAAAATGTGTTTACGTGAAGAAATCATGACAAAATAACACAAAATGAAGATTTCATTATAACTTGACATTCTGAGTTCATTTCATGAAACCTGCGCTTCCCCTATAAGAGTTCGACCTACCATTATGGGAAAACGTGTTTTCGTGAAGAAATCATGACAAAATAACACAAAATGAAGATTTCATTATAACTTGACATTCTGAGTTCATTTCATGAAACCTGCACTTCCCCTATAAGAGTTCGACCTACCATTATGGGAAAACGTGTTTTCGTGAAGAAATCATGACAAACTAACACGAAATGAAGACTTCATTATAACTTGACATTCTGAGTTCATTTCATGAAACCTGCGCTTCCCCTATAAGAGTTCGACCTACCATTATGGGAAAATGTGTTTTCGTGAAGAAATCATGACAAACTAACACGAAAAGAAGATTTCATTATAACATGGAATTCTGAGTATATTTCATGAAACCTGCGCTTCCCCTATAAAAGTTCGACCTACCATTATGGGAAAATGTGTTTTCGTGAAGAAATCATGACAAACTAACACGAAAAGAAGATTTCATTATAACATGGAATTCTGAGTATATTTCATGAAACCTGCGCTTCCCCTATAAAAGTTCGACCTACCATTATGGGAAAAAGTGTTTTCGTGAAGAAATCATGACAAACTAACACAAAATGAAGATTTCATTATAACTTGACATTCTGAGTTCATTTCATGAAACCTGCGCTTCCCCTATAAGAGTGCGACCTACCATTAAGGGAAAATTTGTTTTCGTGAAGAAATCATGACAAACTAACACAAAATGAAGATTTCATTATAACTTGACATTCTGAGTTCATTTCATGAAACCTGCGCTTCCCCTATAAGAGTGCGACCTACCATTATGGGAAAATGTGTTTTCGTGAAGAAATCATGACAAACTAACACAAAATGAAGATTTCATCATAACTTGAAATTCTGAGTTCATTTCATGAAACCTGCGCTTTCCCTATAAGAGTTCGACCTACCATTATGGGAAAACGTGTTTACGTGAAGAAATCATGACAAACTAACACAAAATGAAGATTTCAATATAACTTGAAATTCTGAGTTCATTTCATGAAACCTGCGCTTCCCCTATAAGAGTTCGACCTACCGTTATTGGAAAATGTGTTTACGTGAAGAAATCATGACAAAATAACACAAAATGAAGATTTCATTATAACTTGACATTCTGAGTTCATTTCATGAAACCTGCGCTTCCCCTATAAGAGTACGACCTACCATTATTGGAAAATGAGTTTACGTGAAGAAATCATGACAAACTAACACAAAATGAAGATTTCATCATAACTTGAGATTCTGAGTTCATTTCATGAAACCTGCGCTTCCCCTATAAGAGTTCGACCTACCATTATGGGAAAATTTGTTTTCGTGAAGAAATCATGACAAAATTACACAAAATAAAGATTTCATTATAACTTGACATTCTGAGTTCATTTCATGAAACCTGCGCTTCCCCTATAAGAGTACGACCTACCATTATTGGAAAATGAGTTTACGTGAAGAAATCATGACAAACTAACACAAAATGAAGATTTCATCATAACTTGAGATTCTGAGTTCATTTCATGAAACCTGCGCTTCCCCTATAAGAGTTCGACCTACCATTATGGGAAAATGTGTTTTCGTGAAGAAATCATGACAAACTAACACAAAATGAAGATTTCATTATAACTTGACATTCTGAGTTCATTTCATGAAACCTGCGCTTCCCCTATAAGAGTGCGACCTACCATTATGGGAAAATGTGTTTTCGTGAAGAAAT
This sequence comes from Paramormyrops kingsleyae, assembly GCF_048594095.1. Lineage (NCBI taxonomy): Eukaryota > Metazoa > Chordata > Actinopteri > Osteoglossiformes > Mormyridae > Paramormyrops > Paramormyrops kingsleyae. The sequence goes on from NC_132805.1 coordinate 19,948,430, forward strand.
CATGACAAACTAACACGAAAAGAAGATTTCATTATAACATGGAATTCTGAGTATATTTCATGAAACCTGCGCTTCCCCTATAAAAGTTCGACCTACCATTATGGGAAAAAGTGTTTTCGTGAAGAAATCATGACAAACTAACACATAATGAAGATTTCATTATAACTTGACATTCTGAGTTCATTTCATGAAACCTGCGCTTCCCCTATAAGAGTGCGACCTACCATTAGGGGAAAATTTGTTTTCGTGAAGAAATCATGACAAACTAACACAAAATGAAGATTTCATTATAACTTGACATTCTGAGTTCATTTCATGAAACCTGCGCTTCCCCTATAAGAGTGCGACCTACCATTATGGGAAAATGTGTTTTCGTGAAGAAATCATGACAAACTAACATAAAATGAAGATTTCATCATAACTTGAAATTCTGAGTTCATTTCATGAAACCTGCGCTTTCCCTATAAGAGTTCGACCTAGCATTATGGGAAAACGGGTTTACTTGAAGAAATCATGACAAACTAACACAAAATGAAGATTTCAATATAACTTGAAATTCTGAGTTCATTTCATGAAACCTGCGCTTCCCCTATAAGAGTTCGACCTACCGTTATTGGAAAATGTGTTTACGTGAAGAAATCATGACAAAATAACACAAAATGAAGATTTCATTATAACTTGACATTCTGAGTTCATTTCATGAAACCTGCGCTTCCCCTATAAGAGTACGACCTACCATTATTGGAAAATGAGTTTACGTGAAGAAATCATGACAAACTAACACAAAATGAAGATTTCATCATAACTTGAGATTCTGAGTTCATTTCATGAAACCTGCGCTTCCCCTATAAGAGTTCGACCTACCATTATGGGAAAATGTGTTTTCGTGAAGAAATCATGACAAACTAACACGAAAAGAAGATTTCATTATAACATGGAATTCTGAGTATATTTCATGAAACCTACGCTTCCCCTATAAAAGTTCGACCTACCATTATGGGAAAAAGTGTTTTCGTGAAGAAATCATGACAAACTAACACAAAATGAAGATTTCATTATAACTTGACATTCTGAGTTCATTTCATGAAACCTGCGCTTCCCCTATAAGAGTGCGACCTACCATTAGGGGAAAATTTGTTTTCGTGAAGAAATCATGACAAACTAACACAAAATGAAGATTTCATTATAACTTGACATTCTGAGTTCATTTCATGAAACCTGCGCTTCCCCTATAAGAGTGCGACCTACCATTATGGGAAAATGTGTTTTCGTGAAGAAATCATGACAAACTAACACAAAATGAAGATTTCATCATAACTTGAAATTCTGAGTTCATTTCATGAAACCTGCGCTTTCCCTATAAGAGTTCGACCTAGCATTATGGGAAAACGGGTTTACGTGAAGAAATCATGACAAACTAACACAAAATGAAGATTTCAATATAACTTGAAATTCTGAGTTCATTTCATGAAACCTGCGCTTCCCCTATAAGAGTTCGACCTACCGTTATTGGAAAATGTGTTTACGTGAAGAAATCATGACAAAATAACACAAAATGAAGATTTCATTATAACTTGACATTCTGAGTTCATTTCATGAAACCTGCGCTTCCCCTATAAGAGTACGACCTACCATTATTGGAAAATGAGTTTACGTGAAGAAATCATGACAAACTAACACAAAATGAAGATTTCAATATAACTTGAAATTCTGAGTTCATTTCATGAAACCTGCGCTTCCCCTATAAGAGTTCGACCTACCGTTATTGGAAAATGTGTTTACGTGAAGAAATCATGACAAACTAACACAAAATGAAGATTTCATTATAACTTGACATTCTGAGTTCATTTCATGAAACCTGCACTTCCCCTATAAGAGTTCGACCTACCATTATGGGAAAATGTGTTTTCGTGAAGAAATCATGACAAACTAACACAAAATGAAGATTTCATTATAACTTTACATTCTGAGTTCATTTCATGAAACCTGCGCTTCCCCTATAAGAGTTCGACCTACCATTATGAGAAAATGTGTTTTCGTGAAGAAATCATGACAAACTAACACAAAATGAAGATTTCATTATAACTTGACATTCTGAGTTCATTTCATGAAACCTGCGCTTCCCCTATAAGAGTTCGACCTACCATTATGGGAAAACGTGTTTACGTGAAGAAATCATGACAAACTAACACAAAATGAAGATTTCATTATAACTTGACATTCTGAGTTCATTTCATGAAACCTGCGCTTCCCCTATAAGAGTTCGACCTACCATTATGGGAAAACGTGTTTTCGTGAAGAAATCATGACAAACTAACACAAAATGAAGATTTCATTATAACTTGACATTCTGAGTTCATTTCATGAAACCTGCCCTTCCCCTATAAGAGTTCGACCTACCATTATGAGAAAATGTGTTTTCGTGAAGAAATCATTACAAACTAACACAAAATGAAGATTTCATTATAACTTGACATTCTGAGTTCATTTCATGAAACCTGCGCTTCCCCTATAAGAGTTCGACCTACCATTATGGGAAAACGTGTTTTCGTGAAGAAATCATGACAAACTAACACAAAATGAAGATTTCATTATAACTTGACATTCTGAGTTCATTTCATGAAACCTGCGCTTCCCCTATAAGAGTTCGACCTACCATTATGGGAAAACGTGTTTTCGTGAAGAAATCATGACAAACTAACACAAAATGAAGATTTCATTATAACTTGACATTCTGAGTTCATTTCATGAAACCTGCGCTTCCCCTATAAGAGTTCGACCTACCATTATGGGAAAACGTGTTTTCGTGAAGAAATCATGACAAACTAAGACAAAATGAAGATTTCATTATAACTTGACATTCTGAGTTCATTTCATGAAACCTGCCCTTCCCCTATAAGAGTTCGACCTACCATTATGAGAAAATGTGTTTTCGTGAAGAAATAATGACAAACTAACACAAAATGAAGATTTCATTATAACTTGACATTCTGAGTTCATTTCATGAAACCTGCGCTTCCCCTATAAGAGTTCGACCTACCATTATGGGAAAACGTGTTTTCGTGAAGAAATCATGACAAACTAAGACAAAATGAAGATTTCATTATAACTTGACATTCTGAGCTCATTTCATGAAACCTGCGCTTCCCCTATAAGAGTTCGACCTACCATTATGGGAAAACGTGTTTTCGTGAAGAAATCATGACAAACTAACACAAAATGAAGATTTCATTATAACTTGACATTCTGAGTTCATTTCATGAAACCTGCGCTTCCCCTATAAGAGTTCGACCTACCATTATGGGAAAATGTGTTTACGTGAAGAAATCATGACAAACTAACACAAAATGAAGATTTCATTATAACTTGACATTCTGAGTTCATTTCATGAAACCTGCGCTTCCCCTATAAGAGTTCGACCTACCATTATGGGAAAACGTGTTTTCGAGAAGAAATCATGACAAACTAACACAAAATGAAGATTTCATTATAACTTGACATTCTGAGTTCATTTCATGAAACCTGAGCTTCCCCTATAAGAGTTCGACATACCATTATGGGAAAATGTGTTTTCGTGAAGAAATCATGACAAACTAACACAAAATGAAGATTTCATTATAACTTGACATTCTGAGTTCATTTCATGAAACCTGCGCTTCCCCTATAAGAGTTCGACCTACCATTATGGGAAAACGTGTTTACGTGAAGAAATCATGACAAACTAACACAAAATGAAGATTTCATTATAACTTGACATTCTGAGTTCATTTCATGAAACCTGCGCTTCCCCTATAAGAGTTCGACCTATCATTATGTGAAAACGTGTTTTCGTGAAGAAATCATGACAAACTAACACAAAATGAAGATTTCATTATAACTTGACATTCTGAGTTCATTTCATGAAACCTGCGCTTCCCCTATAAGAGTTCGACCTACCATTATAGGAAAACGTGTTTTCGTGAAGAAATCATGACAAACTAACACAAAATGAAGATTTCATTATAACTTGACATTCTGAGTTCATTTCATGAAACCTGCGCTTCCCCTATAAGAGTTCGACCTACCATTATGGGAAAATGTGTTTTCGTGACGAAATCATGACAAACTAACACAAAATGAAGATTTCATTATAACTTGACATTCTGAGTTCATTTCATGAAACCTGCGCTTCCCCTACAAGAGTTCGACATACCATTATGGGAAAATGTGTTTTCGTGAAGAAATCATGACAAACTAACACAAAATGAAGATTTCATTATAACTTGACATTCTGAGTTCATTTCATGAAACCTGCGCTTCCCCTATAAGAGTTCGACCTACCATTATGGGAAAATGTGTTTTCGTGAAGAAATCATGACAAACTAACACAAAATGAAGATTTCATTATAACTTGACATTCTGAGTTCATTTCATGAAACCTGCCCTTCCCCTATAAGAGTTCGACCTACCATTATGAGAAAATGTGTTTTCGTGAAGAAATCATGACAAACTAAAACAAAATGAAGATTTCATTATAACTTGACATTCTGAGTTCATTTCATGAAACCTGCGCTTCCCCTATAAGAGTTCGACCTACCATTATGGGAAAACGTGTTTTCGTGAAGAAATCATGACAAACTAACACAAAATGAAGATTTCATTATAACTTGACATTCTGAGTTCATTTCATGAAACCTGCGCTTCCCCTATAAGAGTTCGACCTACCATTATGGGAAAACGTGTTTTCGTGAAGAAATCATGACAAACTAACACAAAATGAAGATTTCATTATAACTTGACATTCTGAGTTCATTTCATGAAACCTGCGCTTCCCCTATAAGAGTTCGACCTACCATTATGGGAAAACGTGTTTTCGTGAAGAAATCATGACAAACTAACACAAAATGAAGATTTCATTATAACTTGACATTCTGAGTTCATTTCATGAAACCTGCGCTTCCCCTATAAGAGTTCGACCTACCATTATAGGAAAACGTGTTTTCGTGAAGAAATCATGACAAACTAACACAAAATGAAGATTTCATTATAACTTGACATTCTGAGTTCATTTCATGAAACCTGCGCTTCCCCTATAAGAGTTCGACCTACCATTATGAGAAAATGTGTTTTCGTGAAGAAATCATGACAAACTGAAACAAAATGAAGATTTCATTATAACTTGACATTCTGAGTTCATTTCATGAAACCTGCGCTTCCCCTATAAGAGTTCGACCTACCATTATGGGAAAACGTGTTTTCGTGAAGAAATCATGACAAACTAACACAAAATGAAGATTTCATTATAACTTGACATTCTGAGTTCATTTCATGAAACCTGCGCTTCCCCTATAAGAGTTCGACCTACCATTATGGGAAAACGTGTTTTCGTGAAGAAATCATGACAAACTAACACAAAATGAAGATTTCATTATAACTTGACATTCTGAGTTCATTTCATGAAACCTGCGCTTCCCCTATAAGAGTTCGACCTACCATTATGGGAAAACGTGTTTTAGTGAAGAAATCATGACAAACTAACACAAAATGAAGATTTCATTATAACTTGACATTCTGAGTTCATTTCATGAAACCTGCGCTTCCCCTATAAGAGTTCGACCTACCATTATGAGAAAATGTGTTTTCGTGAAGAAATCATTACAAACTAACACAAAATGAAGATTTCATTATAACTTGACATTCTGAGTTCATTTCATGAAACCTGCGCTTCCCCTATAAGAGTTCGACCTACCATTATGGGAAAACGTGTTTTCGTGAAGAAATCATGACAAACTAACACAAAATGAAGATTTCATTATAACTTGACATTCTGAGTTCATTTCATGAAACCTGCGCTTCCCCTATAAGAGTTCGACCTACCATTATGGGAAAACGTGTTTTCGTGAAGAAATCATGACAAACTAACACAAAATGAAGATTTCATTATAACTTGACATTCTGAGTTCATTTCATGAAACCTGCGCTTCCCCTATAAGAGTTCGACCTACCATTATGGGAAAACGTGTTTTCGTGAAGAAATCATGACAAACTAAGACAAAATGAAGATTTCATTATAACTTGACATTCTGAGTTCATTTCATGAAACCTGCCCTTCCCCTATAAGAGTTCGACCTACCATTATGAGAAAATGTGTTTTCGTGAAGAAATAATGACAAACTAACACAAAATGAAGATTTCATTATAACTTGACATTCTGAGTTCATTTCATGAAACCTGCGCTTCCCCTATAAGAGTTCGACCTACCATTATGGGAAAACGTGTTTTCGTGAAGAAATCATGACAAACTAAGACAAAATGAAGATTTCATTATAACTTGACATTCTGAGTTCATTTCATGAAACCTGCGCTTCCCCTATAAGAGTTCGACCTACCATTATGGGAAAACGTGTTTTCGTGAAGAAATCATGACAAACTAACACAAAATGAAGATTTCATTATAACTTGACATTCTGAGTTCATTTCATGAAACCTGCGCTTCCCCTATAAGAGTTCGACCTACCATTATGGGAAAATGTGTTTACGTGAAGAAATCATGACAAACTAACACAAAATGAAGATTTCATTATAACTTGACATTCTGAGTTCATTTCATGAAACCTGCGCTTCCCCTATAAGAGTTCGACCTACCATTATGGGAAAACGTGTTTTCGAGAAGAAATCATGACAAACTAACACAAAATGAAGATTTCATTATAACTTGACATTCTGAGTTCATTTCATGAAACCTGAGCTTCCCCTATAAGAGTTCGACATACCATTATGGGAAAATGTGTTTTCGTGAAGAAATCATGACAAACTAACACAAAATGAAGATTTCATTATAACTTGACATTCTGAGTTCATTTCATGAAACCTGCGCTTCCCCTATAAGAGTTCGACCTACCATTATGGGAAAACGTGTTTACGTGAAGAAATCATGACAAACTAACACAAAATGAAGATTTCATTATAACTTGACATTCTGAGTTCATTTCATGAAACCTGCGCTTCCCCTATAAGAGTTCGACCTATCATTATGTGAAAACGTGTTTTCGTGAAGAAATCATGACAAACTAACACAAAATGAAGATTTCATTATAACTTGACATTCTGAGTTCATTTCATGAAACCTGCGCTTCCCCTATAAGAGTTCGACCTACCATTATAGGAAAACGTGTTTTCGTGAAGAAATCATGACAAACTAACACAAAATGAAGATTTCATTATAACTTGACATTCTGAGTTCATTTCATGAAACCTGCGCTTCCCCTATAAGAGTTCGACCTACCATTATGGGAAAATGTGTTTTCGTGACGAAATCATGACAAACTAACACAAAATGAAGATTTCATTATAACTTGACATTCTGAGTTCATTTCATGAAACCTGCGCTTCCCCTACAAGAGTTCGACATACCATTATGGGAAAATGTGTTTTCGTGAAGAAATCATGACAAACTAACACAAAATGAAGATTTCATTATAACTTGACATTCTGAGTTCATTTCATGAAACCTGCGCTTCCCCTATAAGAGTTCGACCTACCATTATGGGAAAATGTGTTTTCGTGAAGAAATCATGACAAACTAACACAAAATGAAGATTTCATTATAACTTGACATTCTGAGTTCATTTCATGAAACCTGCCCTTCCCCTATAAGAGTTCGACCTACCATTATGAGAAAATGTGTTTTCGTGAAGAAATCAAGACAAACTAAAACAAAATGAAGATTTCATTATAACTTGACATTCTGAGTTCATTTCATGAAACCTGCGCTTCCCCTATAAGAGTTCGACCTACCATTATGGGAAAACGTGTTTTCGTGAAGAAATCATGACAAACTAACACAAAATGAAGATTTCATTATAACTTGACATTCTGAGTTCATTTCATGAAACCTGCGCTTCCCCTATAAGAGTTCGACCTACCATTATGGGAAAACGTGTTTTCGTGAAGAAATCATGACAAACTAACACAAAATGAAGATTTCATTATAACTTGACATTCTGAGTTCATTTCATGAAACCTGCGCTTCCCCTATAAGAGTTCGACCTACCATTATGGGAAAACGTGTTTTCGTGAAGAAATCATGACAAACTAACACAAAATGAAGATTTCATTATAACTTGACATTCTGAGTTCATTTCATGAAACCTGCGCTTCCCCTATAAGAGTTCGACCTACCATTATAGGAAAACGTGTTTTCGTGAAGAAATCATGACAAACTAACACAAAATGAAGATTTCATTATAACTTGACATTCTGAGTTCATTTCATGAAACCTGCGCTTCCCCTATAAGAGTTCGACCTACCATTATGAGAAAATGTGTTTTCGTGAAGAAATCATGACAAACTGAAACAAAATGAAGATTTCATTATAACTTGACATTCTGAGTTCATTTCATGAAACCTGCGCTTCCCCTATAAGAGTTCGACCTACCATTATGGGAAAACGTGTTTTCGTGAAGAAATCATGACAAACTAACACAAAATGAAGATTTCATTATAACTTGACATTCTGAGTTCATTTCATGAAACCTGCGCTTCCCCTATAAGAGTTCGACCTACCATTATGGGAAAACGTGTTTTCGTGAAGAAATCATGACAAACTAACACAAAATGAAGATTTCATTATAACTTGACATTCTGAGTTCATTTCATGAAACCTGCGCTTCCCCTATAAGAGTTCGACCTACCATTATGGGAAAACGTGTTTTAGTGAAGAAATCATGACAAACTAACACAAAATGAAGATTTCATTATAACTTGACATTCTGAGTTCATTTCATGAAACCTGCGCTTCCCCTATAAGAGTTCGACCTACCATTATGGGAAAACGTGTTTTCGTGAAGAAATCATGACAAACTAACACAAAATGAAGATTTCATTATAACTTGACATTCTGAGTTCATTTCATGAAACCTGCGCTTCCCCTATAAGAGTTCGACCTACCATTATAGGAAAACGTGTTTTCGTGAAGAAATCATGACAAACTAACACAAAATGAAGATTTCATTATAACTTGACATTCTGAGTTCATTTCATGAAACCTGCGCTTCCCCTATAAGAGTTCGACCTACCATTATGAGAAAATGTGTTTTCGTGAAGAAATCATGACAAACTGAAACAAAATGAAGATTTCATTATAACTTGACATTCTGAGTTCATTTCATGAAACCTGCGCTTCCCCTATAAGAGTTCGACCTACCATTATGGGAAAACGTGTTTTCGTGAAGAAATCATGACAAACTAACACAAAATGAAGATTTCATTATAACTTGACATTCTGAGTTCATTTCATGAAACCTGCGCTTCCCCTATAAGAGTTCGACCTACCATTATGGGAAAACGTGTTTTCGTGAAGAAATCATGACAAACTAACACAAAATGAAGATTTCATTATAATTTGACATTCTGAGTTCATTTCATGAAACCTGCGCTTCCCCTATAAGAGTTCGACCTACCATTATGGGAAAACGTGTTTTAGTGAAGAAATCATGACAAACTAACACAAAATGAAGATTTCATTATAACTTGACATTCTGAGTTCATTTCATGAAACCTGCGCTTCCCCTATAAGAGTTCGACCTACCATTATGGGAAAACGTGTTTTCGTGAAGAAATCATGACAAACTAACACAAAATGAAGATTTCATTATAAATTGACATTCTGAGTTCATTTCATGAAACCTGCGCTTCCCCTATAAGAGTTCGACCTACCATTATGGGAAAACGTGTTTTCGTGAAGAAATCATGACAAACTAACACAAAATGAAGATTTCATTATAACTTGACATTCTGAGTTCATTTCATGAAACCTGCGCCTCCCCTATAAGAGTTCGACCTACCATTATAGGAAAACGTGTTTTCGTGAAGAAATCATGACAAACTAACACAAAATGAAGATTTCATTATAACTTGACATTCTTAGTTCATTTCATGAAACCTGCGCTTCCCCTATAAGAGTTCGACCTACCATTATGGGAAAATGTGTTTTCGTGAAGAAATCATGACAAACTAACACAAAATGAAGATTTCATTATAACTTGACATTCTGAGTTCATTTCATGAAACCTGCGCTTCCCCTATAAGAGTTCGACCTACCATTATGAGAAAATGTGTTTTCGTGAAGAAATCATGACAAACTAACACAAAATTAAGATTTCATTATAACTTGACATTCTGAGTTCATTTCATGAAACCTGCGCTTCCCCTATAAGAGTTCGACCTACCATTATGGGAAAACGTGTTTACGTGAAGAAATCATGACAAACTAACACAAAATGAAGATTTCATTATAACTTGACATTCTGAGTTCATTTCATGAAACCTGCGCTTCCCCTATAAGAGTTCGACCTACCATTATGGGAAAACGTGTTTTCGTGAAGAAATCATGACAAACTAACACAAAATGAAGATTTCATTATAATTTGACATTCTGAGTTCATTTCATGAAACCTGCGCTTCCCCTATAAGAGTTCGACCTACCATTATGAGAAAATGTGTTTTCGTGAAGAAATCATGACAAACTGAAACAAAATGAAGATTTCATTATAACTTGACATTCTGAGTTCATTTCATGAAACCTGCGCTTCCCCTATAAGAGTTCGACCTACCATTATGGGAAAACGTGTTTTCGTGAAGAAATCATGACAAAGTAACACAAAATGAAGATTTCATTATAACTTGACATTCTGAGTTCATTTCATGAAACCTGCGCTTCCCCTATAAGAGTTCGACCTACCATTATGGGAAAACGTGTTTTCGTGAAGAAATCATGACAAACTAACACAAAATGAAGATTTCATTATAAATTGACATTCTGAGTTCATTTCATGAAACCTGCGCTTCCCCTATAAGAGTTCGACCTACCATTATGGGAAAACGTGTTTTCGTGAAGAAATCATGACAAACTAACACAAAATGAAGATTTCATTATAACTTGACATTCTGAGTTCATTTCATGAAACCTGCGCCTCCCCTATAAGAGTTCGACCTACCATTATAGGAAAACGTGTTTTCGTGAAGAAATCATGACAAACTAACACAAAATGAAGATTTCATTATAACTTGACATTCTTAGTTCATTTCATGAAACCTGCGCTTCCCCTATAAGAGTTCGACCTACCATTATGGGAAAACGTGTTTTCGTGAAGAAATCATGACAAACTAACACAAAATGAAGATTTCATTATAACTTGACATTCTGAGTTCATTTCATGAAACCTGCGCTTCCCCTATAAGAGTTCGACCTACCATTATGAGAAAATGTGTTTTCGTGAAGAAATCATGACAAACTAACACAAAATTAAGATTTCATTATAACTTGACATTCTGAGTTCATTTCATGAAACCTGCGCTTCCCCTATAAGAGTTCGACCTACCATTATGGGAAAACGTGTTTACGTGAAGAAATCATGACAAACTAACACAAAATGAAGATTTCATTATAACTTGACATTCTGAGTTCATTTCATGAAACCTGCGCTTCCCCTATAAGAGTTCGACCTACCATTATGGGAAAACGTGTTTTCGTGAAGAAATCATGACAAACTAACACAAAATGAAGATTTCATTATAACTTGACATTCTGAGTTCATTTCATGAAACCTGCGCTTCCCCTATAAGAGTTCGACCTACCATTATGGGAAAACGTGTTTTCGTGAAGAAATCATGACAAACTAACACAAAATGAAGATTTCATTATAACTTGACATTCTGAGTTCATTTCATGAAACCTGCGCTTCCCCTATAAGAGTTCGACCTACCATTATGGGAAAACGTGTTTTCGTGAAGAAATCATGACAAACTAACACAAAATGAAGATTTCATTATAACTTGACATTCTGAGTTTATTTCATGAAACCTGCGCTTCCCCTATAAGAGTTCGACCTACCATTATGGGAAAACGTGTTTTCGTGAAGAAATCATGACAAACTAACACAAAATGAAGATTTCATTATAACTTGACATTCTGAGTTCATTTCATGAAACCTGCGCCTCCCCTATAAGAGTTCGACCTACCATTATAGGAAAACGTGTTTTCGTGAAGAAATCATGACAAACTAACACAAAATGAAGATTTCATTATAACTTGACATTCTTAGTTCATTTCATGAAACCTGCGCTTCCCCTATAAGAGTTCGACCTACCATTATGGGAAAATGTGTTTTCGTGAAGAAATCATGACAAACTAACACAAAATGAAGATTTCATTATAACTTGACATTCTGAGTTCATTTCATGAAACCTGCGCTTCCCCTATAAGAGTTCGACCTACCATTATGAGAAAATGTGTTTTCGTGAAGAAATCATGACAAACTAACACAAAATTAAGATTTCATTATAACTTGACATTCTGAGTTCATTTCATGAAACCTGCGCTTCCCCTATAAGAGTTCGACCTACCATTATGGGAAAACGTGTTTACGTGAAGAAATCATGACAAACTAACACAAAATGAAGATTTCATTATAACTTGACATTCTGAGTTCATTTCATGAAACCTGCGCTTCCCCTATAAGAGTTCGACCTACCATTATGGGAAAACGTGTTTTCGTGAAGAAATCATGACAAACTAACACAAAATGAAGATTTCATTATAACTTGACATTCTGAGTTCATTTCATGAAACCTGCCCTTCCCCTATAAGAGTTCGACCTACCATTATGAGAAAATGTGTTTTCGTGAAGAAATCATGACAAACTAACACAAAATGAAGATTTCATTATAACTTGACATTCTGAGTTCATTTCATGAAACCTGCGCTTCCCCTATAAGAGTTCGACCTACCATTATGGGAAAACGTGTTTTCGTGAAGAAATCATGACAAACTAACACAAAATGAAGATTTCATTATAACTTGACATTCTGAGTTCATTTCATGAAACCTGCGCTTCCCCTATAAGAGTTCGACCTACCATTATGGGAAAACGTGTTTTCGTGAAGAAATCATGACAAACTAACACAAAATGAAGATTTCATTATAACTTGACATTCTGAGTTCATTTCATGAAACCTGCGCTTCCCCTATAAGAGTTCGACCTACCATTATGGGAAAACGTGTTTTCGTGAAGAAATCATGACAAACTAACACAAAATGAAGATTTCATTATAACTTGACATTCTGAGTTCATTTCATGAAACCTGCCCTTCCCCTATAAGAGTTCGACCTACCATTATGAGAAAATGTGTTTTCGTGAAGAAATAATGACAAACTAACACAAAATGAAGATTTCATTATAACTTGACATTCTGAGTTCATTTCATGAAACCTGCGCTTCCCCTATAAGAGTTCGACCTACCATTATGGGAAAACGTGTTTTCGTGAAGAAATCATGACAAACTAAGACAAAATGAAGATTTCATTATAACTTGACATTCTGAGTTCATTTCATGAAACCTGCGCTTCCCCTATAAGAGTTCGACCTACCATTATGGGAAAACGTGTTTTCGTGAAGAAATCATGACAAACTAACACAAAATGAAGATTTCATTATAACTTGACATTCTGAGTTCATTTCATGAAACCTGCGCTTCCCCTATAAGAGTTCGACCTACCATTATGGGAAAATGTGTTTACGTGAAGAAATCATGACAAACTAACACAAAATGAAGATTTCATTATAACTTGTGTTACGTGCCGTAAGTTTTTGTTACGTGCCGTAAGGGATATGTGCCGTAAGTTTCGGGTACGTGCTGTAAGTGTTACGTGCCGTAAGTTTAGGAGGATGCCTGCAGGTCCTTCGGACGTCCTGCCCACTCGCCGATTGGTCGCCCGCCCCCTCGACTCCGCCCTCAGGACCTGACCCCGCCTCCCTTGCCCTCGGAGCCGTTTCCGGTTCGCCGGCTGAAGAGTTCGCCGCTTCGTCCCTTCGTCTGCCCGCTACTTGCTTCTCGCCTGCTAGCTCGCTCTCTGTTCGCTTTTGCTTTGTTTGATTGATCGTGTATGACTGTTTTGCCCTTGACTTCCGATTCTCGCCTCGCCCTTATTTGTACTTTCGCCTTGGTCTCTGATTGCTTGATTGGTTTTGGACTTTCGCCTGTGTTTCGACTTCGCCTCTCGGTTTTCCCTTTTGATACCTTTGCCTCGGCTTGGTGTTTCGTGTTTCACTAGGTGTGTAGGGAGTGTCTGCCTTTTTGTTTATTCGTTAACGTGGGGATTATTGTTTGTTTGGTCAGGGAGATAGATTTAGGCATTGTTGTTTCGTTTCACCATTTTCTTTGTGTTCACTTAGGTAGCTCAGCTTGGGTTACTCGGTAGATGTGCTTTTGTTTGTTTCTTTGGCCTTTGTCACTCCTGACGTTCGTTACACCTAGTGTTTGTACTGTGTTTGTGAAAAACTATAAAAAAAACTATAAAAAAAGACTCCCTCTGTGTCCCGTGTTCCCTTCTCCTAGCCCTAGTTGTCCTGTCCTCCCCAATCCCTCCTTCCCTTTCACTTTGTTGCGGTCCAACCCTAGACTGGATCGTAACAAAATTGGGGGCTCGTCCTTTCCTTCTTTCCCTTTCGTGCTTGTCTGGCGGATTTTTTTTGTGTGGGGGGGTGTTGTGGTGATTGCAGTAATCGTGATGGCCCAATTCGACCTTGTTGCGTTCACCCTTTACCCCACACTCGAACAATTTGATGTGTGCCGCAAGGATGATCTGCTACAGATAGCAGACTTCTTTAACATTTTGGTTCCCGCTGAGGCTTCCAAGCGGGTCGTTAAGAAATTTCTGCTCGATGAATTGGTTCAGCAAGGTATACTGCCTGAGTTGGGTGGATCCCCTAGTGTTGCTGCCACCCCGGTTCGGATGTCTGCTGTAGCGGAGGCCAGCAGCGACGATCCAGGGAGTGGACACCGCATGGATCTTGGAGATCCCCGCTCAACCAGGGAGGACCTACTGCTGACGATTAAGCTACGGGAGTTAGAGCTTGAGATTAAGAGACAGGAGTACCAGGCTCAGCTACTCCATGTCCGGGCTATGGAGATGGAGGCTGAGAAGGAGCTGGAGTTACGTCGGATGAGCATGGGCGACCAAAAACCAATGCCTCTTCCACGTAAGGTACCCACACCAGGTACACCTCCACCCGCAGCTCGCTCCGCCCGAGACCAGGCTGACGCCCAAGACGCTCCTAGACCCCGTCCCCGGTCTCCCTTGAGCTCGCCTGTCTCCCCGGAAATTGGTAGATCGAGCTTTGATGTGAGCCGACACATCGGTCTTGTTCCTGTGTTTCGGGAAAATGAGGTAGACGCCTACTTTTCCATTTTTGAGCGCATTGCTATGACATTGAACTGGCCCAAACACCTTTGGTCACTGTTACTGCAATGTAAGCTTGTGGGTAAGGCACAGGAGGTTTGTTCGGCTCTTGCGTTAGAGCAGAGCCTAGATTACGACATTGTGAAGGCTACTGTGCTTCGCGCTTATGAATTAGTGCCGGAAGCTTATCGGCAGAACTTTCGAAAGCTTCCCAAATCCGCCAGCCAAACATACGTGGAGTTCGCACGCGAGAAAGCCGTCTTATTTGATAAGTGGTGCGGCGCTAGTGGTGTGTTTAACCACGACCAGCTTAAGGAACTGGTCCTGTTAGAAGAATTTAAGAACTGTGTTCCTGATCGAGTGGTAGTGTACTTGAATGAGCAAAAGGTCACTTCGCTAACTGAAGCTGCCACCCTCGCTGACGAGTTCGTTTTGACCCACAAAACTGTGTTTACTCCGATTCCTTTGCCTCGTAAAACTCGTCCGATTGTAACCTCCCCTTCGCAAGCGTCTCCACCACCCGTGGAGAAACGCGAGTGCTTTTACTGCCACGAGGTGGGCCATATTATATCTGTTTGTCCTGTGTTAAAGCGCAAGGAAGCTCGTATAGCAGCTAGGAAAGTAAATGTTGCTGCCTGCCCCAACAGTTCTTCGCCCTCGTCCTCTCGTATTGACGCTGCTTTCGAACCATTTGTATTTCCTGGGTTGGTTTCGCTCAGTGTGACTGATGCTCGGCACCCTGTGACTATCCTGCGGGATACGGGAGCCGCTCAGTCCTTCTTGGTGGAAGGGGTTATTCCCCTGTCTGTCAATACGTACTGTGGTACGGATGTGTTAGTGCAGGGAATTGATTTGTGTGTGGCTGGAGTTCCCCTGCACACCGTTTATTTGTGTACTCCCGATTTCTCGGGGTACGTGCGAGTAGCTGTCCAGCCCCAGTTACCTGTCCCAGGCATTACGTTTATTCTTGGGAATGACATAGCGGGGAAGAGAATCGTTCCTCTACCCGAAGTCGTTCTGGACCCTGTGCTGTGTGAAAATGATGTAGCGGTGGAACACCCGACGGTGTTTCCTGCGTGTGTGCTTACTCGTGCACAGCGGCGCCAGCTTGCCGACATTGACCTCGAGGACACGTTCATGTCCGTGCCAGTGTTGGATAAACCTTCGAAGGTTGAGTCTGTGACCCCGGATCCTAATAACTCTGTTACCTCCCCTGAAGTTCCGTTCTGTTTGTTTTCTTATGTTTATTTTGTGGTTTTTGTTGTTTTTTGTTTGGGATCTGTGTATTTTGGTGACCCGTGTGGGTTCACTCTTGTGTGGGGGGGTGTTACGTGCCGTAAGTTTTTGTTACGTGCCGTAAGGGATATGTGCCGTAAGTTTCGGGTACGTGCTGTAAGTGTTACGTGCCGTAAGTTTAGGAGGATGCCTGCAGGTCCTTCGGACGTCCTGCCCACTCGCCGATTGGTCGCCCGCCCCCTCGACTCCGCCCTCAGGACCTGACCCCGCCTCCCTTGCCCTCGGAGCCGTTTCCGGTTCGCCGGCTGAAGAGTTCGCCGCTTCGTCCCTTCGTCTGCCCGCTACTTGCTTCTCGCCTGCTAGCTCGCTCTCTGTTCGCTTTTGCTTTGTTTGATTGATCGTGTATGACTGTTTTGCCCTTGACTTCCGATTCTCGCCTCGCCCTTATTTGTACTTTCGCCTTGGTCTCTGATTGCTTGATTGGTTTTGGACTTTCGCCTGTGTTTCGACTTCGCCTCTCGGTTTTCCCTTTTGATACCTTTGCCTCGGCTTGGTGTTTCGTGTTTCACTAGGTGTGTAGGGAGTGTCTGCCTTTTTGTTTATTCGTTAACGTGGGGATTATTGTTTGTTTGGTCAGGGAGATAGATTTAGGCATTGTTGTTTCGTTTCACCATTTTCTTTGTGTTCACTTAGGTAGCTCAGCTTGGGTTACTCGGTAGATGTGCTTTTGTTTGTTTCTTTGGCCTTTGTCACTCCTGACGTTCGTTACACCTAGTGTTTGTACTGTGTTTGTGAAAAACTATAAAAAAAACTATAAAAAAAGACTCCCTCTGTGTCCCGTGTTCCCTTCTCCTAGCCCTAGTTGTCCTGTCCTCCCCAATCCCTCCTTCCCTTTCACTTTGTTGCGGTCCAACCCTAGACTGGATCGTAACACTTGACATTCTGAGTTCATTTCATGAAACCTGCGCTTCCCCTATAAGAGTTCGACCTACCATTATGGGAAAACGTGTTTTCGAGAAGAAATCATGACAAACTAACACAAAATGAAGATTTCATTATAACTTGACATTCTGAGTTCATTTCATGAAACCTGAGCTTCCCCTATAAGAGTTCGACATACCATTATGGGAAAATGTGTTTTCGTGAAGAAATCATGACAAACTAACACAAAATGAAGATTTCATTATAACTTGACATTCTGAGTTCATTTCATGAAACCTGCGCTTCCCCTATAAGAGTTCGACCTACCATTATGGGAAAACGTGTTTACGTGAAGAAATCATGACAAACTAACACAAAATGAAGATTTCATTATAACTTGACATTCTGAGTTCATTTCATGAAACCTGCGCTTCCCCTATAAGAGTTCGACCTATCATTATGTGAAAACGTGTTTTCGTGAAGAAATCATGACAAACTAACACAAAATGAAGATTTCATTATAACTTGACATTCTGAGTTCATTTCATGAAACCTGCGCTTCCCCTATAAGAGTTCGACCTACCATTATAGGAAAACGTGTTTTCGTGAAGAAATCATGACAAACTAACACAAAATGAAGATTTCATTATAACTTGACATTCTGAGTTCATTTCATGAAACCTGCGCTTCCCCTATAAGAGTTCGACCTACCATTATGGGAAAATGTGTTTTCGTGACGAAATCATGACAAACTAACACAAAATGAAGATTTCATTATAACTTGACATTCTGAGTTCATTTCATGAAACCTGCGCTTCCCCTACAAGAGTTCGACATACCATTATGGGAAAATGTGTTTTCGTGAAGAAATCATGACAAACTAACACAAAATGAAGATTTCATTATAACTTGACATTCTGAGTTCATTTCATGAAACCTGCGCTTCCCCTATAAGAGTTCGACCTACCATTATGGGAAAATGTGTTTTCGTGAAGAAATCATGACAAACTAACACAAAATGAAGATTTCATTATAACTTGACATTCTGAGTTCATTTCATGAAACCTGCCCTTCCCCTATAAGAGTTCGACCTACCATTATGAGAAAATGTGTTTTCGTGAAGAAATCATGACAAACTAAAACAAAATGAAGATTTCATTATAACTTGACATTCTGAGTTCATTTCATGAAACCTGCGCTTCCCCTATAAGAGTTCGACCTACCATTATGGGAAAACGTGTTTTCGTGAAGAAATCATGACAAACTAACACAAAATGAAGATTTCATTATAACTTGACATTCTGAGTTCATTTCATGAAACCTGCGCTTCCCCTATAAGAGTTCGACCTACCATTATGGGAAAACGTGTTTTCGTGAAGAAATCATGACAAACTAACACAAAATGAAGATTTCATTATAACTTGACATTCTGAGTTCATTTCATGAAACCTGCGCTTCCCCTATAAGAGTTCGACCTACCATTATGGGAAAACGTGTTTTCGTGAAGAAATCATGACAAACTAACACAAAATGAAGATTTCATTATAACTTGACATTCTGAGTTCATTTCATGAAACCTGCGCTTCCCCTATAAGAGTTCGACCTACAATTATAGGAAAACGTGTTTTCGTGAAGAAATCATGACAAACTAACACAAAATGAAGATTTCATTATAACTTGACATTCTGAGTTCATTTCATGAAACCTGCGCTTCCCCTATAAGAGTTCGACCTACCATTATGAGAAAATGTGTTTTCGTGAAGAAATCATGACAAACTGAAACAAAATGAAGATTTCATTATAACTTGACATTCTGAGTTCATTTCATGAAACCTGCGCTTCCCCTATAAGAGTTCGACCTACCATTATGGGAAAACGTGTTTTCGTGAAGAAATCATGACAAACTAACACAAAATGAAGATTTCATTATAACTTGACATTCTGAGTTCATTTCATGAAACCTGCGCTTCCCCTATAAGAGTTCGACCTACCATTATGGGAAAACGTGTTTTCGTGAAGAAATCATGACAAACTAACACAAAATGAAGATTTCATTATAAATTGACATTCTGAGTTCATTTCATGAAACCTGCGCTTCCCCTATAAGAGTTCGACCTACCATTATGGGAAAACGTGTTTTCGTGAAGAAATCATGACAAACTAACACAAAATGAAGATTTCATTATAACTTGACATTCTGAGTTCATTTCATGAAACCTGCGCCTCCCCTATAAGAGTTCGACCTACCATTATAGGAAAACGTGTTTTCGTGAAGAAATCATGACAAACTAACACAAAATGAAGATTTCATTATAACTTGACATTCTGAGTTCATTTCATGAAACCTGCGCTTCCCCTATAAGAGTTCGACATACCGTTATGGGAAAATGTGTTTTCGTGAAGAAATCATGACAAACTAACACAAAATGAAGATTTCATTATAACTTGACATTCTGAGTTCATTTCATGAAACCTGCGCTTCCCCTATAAGAGTTCGACCTACCATTATGAGAAAATGTGTTTTCGTGAAGAAATCATGACAAACTAACACAAAATGAAGATTTCATTATAACTTGACATTCTGACTTCATTTCATGAAACCTGCGCTTCCCCTATAAGAGTTCGACCTACCATTATGGGAAAACGTGTTTACGTGAAGAAATCATGACAAACTAACACAAAATGAAGATTTCATTATAACTTGACATTCTGAGTTCATTTCATGAAACCTGCGCTTCCCCTATAAGAGTTCGACCTACCATTATGGGAAAACGTGTTTACGTGAAGAAATCATGACAAACTAACACAAAATGAAGATTTCATTATAACTTGACATTCTGAGTTCATTTCATGAAACCTGCGCTTCCCCTATAAGAGTTCGACCTACCATTATGGGAAAATGTGTTTTCGTGACGAAATCATGACAAACTAACACAAAATGAAGATTTCATTATAACTTGACATTCTGAGTTCATTTCATGAAACCTGCGCTTCCCCTATAAGAGTTCGACCTACCATTATGAGAAAATGTGTTTTCGTGAAGAAATCATGACAAACTAACACAAAATGAAGATTTCATTATAACTTGACATTCTGAGTTCATTTCATGAAACCTGCGCTTCCCCTATAAGAGTTCGACCTACCATTATGGGAAAACGTGTTTTCGTGAAGAAATCATGACAAACTAACACAAAATGAAGATTTCATTATAACTTGACATTCTGAGTTCATTTCATGAAACCTGCGCTTCCCCTATAAGAGTTCGACCTACCATTATGGGAAAACGTGTTTTCGTGAAGAAATCATGACAAACTAACACAAAATGAAGATTTCATTATAACTTGACATTCTGAGTTCATTTCATGAAACCTGCGCTTCCCCTATAAGAGTTCGACCTACCATTATGGGAAAACGTGTTTTCGAGAAGAAATCATGACAAACTAACACAAAATGAAGATTTCATTATAACTTGACATTCTGAGTTCATTTCATGAAACCTGAGCTTCCCCTATAAGAGTTCGACCTACCATTATGGGAAAACGTGTTTTCGTGAAGAAATCATGACAAACTAACACAAAATGAAGATTTCATTATAACTTGACATTCTGAGTTCATTTCATGAAACCTGCGCTTCCCCTATAAGAGTTCGACCTACCATTATGGGAAAACGTGTTTTCGTGAAGAAATCATGACAAACTAACACAAAATGAAGATTTCATTATAACTTGACATTCTGAGTTCATTTCATGAAACCTGCGCTTCCCCTATAAGAGTTCGACCTACCATTATGGGAAAACGTGTTTTCGAGAAGAAATCATGACAAACTAACACAAAATGAAGATTTCATTATAACTTGACATTCTGAGTTCATTTCATGAAACCTGAGCTTCCCCTATAAGAGTTCGACCTACCATTATGGGAAAACGTGTTTTCGTGAAGAAATCATGACAAACTAACACAAAATGAAGATTTCATTATAACTTGACATTCTGAGTTCATTTCATGAAACCTGCGCTTCCCCTATAAGAGTTCGACCTACCATTATGGGAAAACGTGTTTTCGTGAAGAAATCATGACAAACTAACACAAAATGAAGATTTCATTATAACTTGACATTCTGAGTTCATTTCATGAAACCTGAGCTTCCCCTATAAGAGTTCGACCTACCATTATGGGAAAACGTGTTTTCGTGAAGAAATCATGACAAACTAACACAAAATGAAGATTTCATTATAACTTGACATTCTGAGTTCATTTCATTAAACCTGCGCTTCCCCTATAAGAGTTCGACCTACCATTATGGGAAAACGTGTTTTCGTGAAGAAATCATGACAAACTAACACAAAATGAAGATTTCATTATAACTTGACATTCTGAGTTCATTTCATGAAACCTGCGCTTCCCCTATAAGAGTTCGACCTACCATTATGGGAAAACGTGTTTTCGAGAAGAAATCATGACAAACTAACACAAAATGAAGATTTCATTATAACTTGACATTCTGAGTTCATTTCATGAAACCTGCGCTTCCCCTATAAGAGTTCGACCTACCATTATGGGAAAACGTGTTTTCGTGAAGAAATCATGACAAACTAACACAAAATGAAGATTTCATTATAACTTGACATTCTGAGTTCATTTCATGAAACCTGCGCTTCCCCTATAAGAGTTCGACCTACCATTATGGGAAAACGTGTTTTCGTGAAGAAATCATGACAAACTAACACAAAATGAAGATTTCATTATAATTTGACATTCTGAGTTCATTTCATGAAACCTGCGCTTCCCCTATAAGAGTTCGACCTACCATTATGGGAAAACGTGTTTTAGTGAAGAAATCATGACAAACTAACACAAAATGAAGATTTCATTATAACTTGACATTCTGAGTTCATTTCATGAAACCTGCGCTTCCCCTATAAGAGTTCGACCTACCATTATGGGAAAACGTGTTTTCGTGAAGAAATCATGACAAACTAACACAAAATGAAGATTTCATTATAACTTGACATTCTGAGTTCATTTCATGAAACCTGCGCTTCCCCTATAAGAGTTCGACCTACCATTATGAGAAAATGTGTTTTCGTGAAGAAATCATGACAAACTAACACAAAATGAAGATTTCATTATAACTTGACATTCTGAGTTCATTTCATGAAACCTGCGCTTCCCCTATAAGAGTTCGACCTACCATTATGGGAAAACGTGTTTTCGTGAAGAAATCATGACAAACTAACACAAAATGAAGATTTCATTATAACTTGACATTCTGAGTTCATTTCATGAAACCTGCGCTTCCCCTATAAGAGTTCGACCTACCATTATGGGAAAACGTGTTTTCGTGAAGAAATCATGACAAACTAACACAAAATGAAGATTTCATTATAACTTGACATTCTGAGTTCATTTCATGAAACCTGCGCTTCCCCTATAAGAGTTCGACCTACCATTATGGGAAAACGTGTTTTCGAGAAGAAATCATGACAAACTAACACAAAATGAAGATTTCATTATAACTTGACATTCTGGGTTCATTTCATGAAACCTGAGCTTCCCCTATAAGAGTTCGACCTACCATTATGGGAAAACGTGTTTTCGTGAAGAAATCATGACAAACTAACACAAAATGAAGATTTCATTATAACTTGACATTCTGAGTTCATTTCATGAAACCTGCGCTTCCCCTATAAGAGTTCGACATACCGTTATGGGAAAACGTGTTTTCGTGAAGAAATCATGACAAACTAACACAAAATGAAGATTTCATTATAACTTGACATTCTGAGTTCATTTCATGAAACCTGCGCTTCCCCTATAAGAGTTCGACCTACCATTATGAGAAAATGTGTTTTCGTGAAGAAATCATGACAAACTAACACAAAATGAAGATTTCATTATAACTTGACATTCTGAGTTCATTTCATGAAACCTGCGCTTCCCCTATAAGAGTTCGACCTACCATTATGGGAAAACGTGTTTACGTGAAGAAATCATGACAAACTAACACAAAATGAAGATTTCATTATAACTTGACATTCTGAGTTCATTTCATGAAACCTGCGCTTCCCCTATAAGAGTTCGACCTACCATTATGGGAAAACGTGTTTACGTGAAGAAATCATGACAAACTAACACAAAATGAAGATTTCATTATAACTTGACATTCTGAGTTCATTTCATGAAACCTGCGCTTCCCCTATAAGAGTTCGACCTACCATTATGGGAAAATGTGTTTTCGTGACGAAATCATGACAAACTAACACAAAATGAAGATTTCATTATAACTTGACATTCTGAGTTCATTTCATGAAACCTGCGCTTCCCCTATAAGAGTTCGACCTACCATTATGAGAAAATGTGTTTTCGTGAAGAAATCATGACAAACTAACACAAAATGAAGATTTCATTATAACTTGACATTCTGAGTTCATTTCATGAAACCTGCGCTTCCCCTATAAGAGTTCGACCTACCATTATGAGAAAACGTGTTTTCGTGAAGAAATCATGACAAACTAACACAAAATGAAGATTTCATTATAACTTGACATTCTGAGTTCATTTCATGAAACCTGCGCTTCCCCTATAAGAGTTCGACCTACCATTATGGGAAAACGTGTTTTCGTGAAGAAATCATGACAAACTAACACAAAATGAAGATTTCATTATAACTTGACATTCTGAGTTCATTTCATGAAACCTGCGCTTCCCCTATAAGAGTTCGACCTACCATTATGGGAAAACGTGTTTTCGAGAAGAAATCATGACAAACTAACACAAAATGAAGATTTCATTATAACTTGACATTCTGAGTTCATTTCATGAAACCTGAGCTTCCCCTATAAGAGTTCGACCTACCATTATGGGAAAACGTGTTTTCGTGAAGAAATCATGACAAACTAACACAAAATGAAGATTTCATTATAACTTGACATTCTGAGTTCATTTCATGAAACCTGCGCTTCCCCTATAAGAGTTCGACCTACCATTATGGGAAAACGTGTTTTCGTGAAGAAATCATGACAAACTAACACAAAATGAAGATTTCATTATAACTTGACATTCTGAGTTCATTTCATGAAACCTGCGCTTCCCCTATAAGAGTTCGACCTACCATTATGGGAAAACGTGTTTTCGAGAAGAAATCATGACAAACTAACACAAAATGAAGATTTCATTATAACTTGACATTCTGAGTTCATTTCATGAAACCTGAGCTTCCCCTATAAGAGTTCGACCTACCATTATGGGAAAACGTGTTTTCGTGAAGAAATCATGACAAACTAACACAAAATGAAGATTTCATTATAACTTGACATTCTGAGTTCATTTCATGAAACCTGCGCTTCCCCTATAAGAGTTCGACCTACCATTATGGGAAAACGTGTTTTCGTGAAGAAATCATGACAAACTAACACAAAATGAAGATTTCATTATAACTTTACATTCTGAGTTCATTTCATGAAACCTGAGCTTCCCCTATAAGAGTTCGACCTACCATTATGGGAAAACGTGTTTTCGTGAAGAAATCATGACAAACTAACACAAAATGAAGATTTCATTATAACTTGACATTCTGAGTTCATTTCATTAAACCTGCGCTTCCCCTATAAGAGTTCGACCTACCATTATGGGAAAACGTGTTTTCGTGAAGAAATCATGACAAACTAACACAAAATGAAGATTTCATTATAACTTGACATTCTGAGTTCATTTCATGAAACCTGCGCTTCCCCTATAAGAGTTCGACCTACCATTATGGGAAAACGTGTTTTCGAGAAGAAATCATGACAAACTAACACAAAATGAAGATTTCATTATAACTTGACATTCTGAGTTCATTTCATGAAACCTGCGCTTCCCCTATAAGAGTTCGACCTACCATTATGGGAAAACGTGTTTTCGTGAAGAAATCATGACAAACTAACACAAAATGAAGATTTCATTATAACTTGACATTCTGAGTTCATTTCATGAAACCTGCGCTTCCCCTATAAGAGTTCGACCTACCATTATGGGAAAACGTGTTTTCGTGAAGAAATCATGACAAACTAACACAAAATGAAGATTTCATTATAATTTGACATTCTGAGTTCATTTCATGAAACCTGCGCTTCCCCTATAAGAGTTCGACCTACCATTATGGGAAAACGTGTTTTAGTGAAGAAATCATGACAAACTAACACAAAATGAAGATTTCATTATAACTTGACATTCTGAGTTCATTTCATGAAACCTGCGCTTCCCCTATAAGAGTTCGACCTACCATTATGGGAAAACGTGTTTTCGTGAAGAAATCATGACAAACTAACACAAAATGAAGATTTCATTATAACTTGACATTCTGAGTTCATTTCATGAAACCTGCGCTTCCCCTATAAGAGTTCGACCTACCATTATGAGAAAATGTGTTTTCGTGAAGAAATCATGACAAACTAACACAAAATGAAGATTTCATTATAACTTGACATTCTGAGTTCATTTCATGAAACCTGCGCTTCCCCTATAAGAGTTCGACCTACCATTATGGGAAAACGTGTTTTCGTGAAGAAATCATGACAAACTAACACAAAATGAAGATTTCATTATAACTTGACATTCTGAGTTCATTTCATGAAACCTGCGCTTCCCCTATAAGAGTTCGACCTACCATTATGGGAAAACGTGTTTTCGTGAAGAAATCATGACAAACTAACACAAAATGAAGATTTCATTATAACTTGACATTCTGAGTTCATTTCATGAAACCTGCGCTTCCCCTATAAGAGTTCGACCTACCATTATGGGAAAACGTGTTTTCGAGAAGAAATCATGACAAACTAACACAAAATGAAGATTTCATTATAACTTGACATTCTGAGTTCATTTCATGAAACCTGAGCTTCCCCTATAAGAGTTCGACCTACCATTATGGGAAAACGTGTTTTCGTGAAGAAATCATGACAAACTAACACAAAATGAAGATTTCATTATAACTTGACATTCTGAGTTCATTTCATGAAACCTGCGCTTCCCCTATAAGAGTTCGACCTACCATTATGGGAAAACGTGTTTTCGTGAAGAAATCATGACAAACTAACACAAAATGAAGATTTCATTATAACTTGACATTCTGAGTTCATTTCATGAAACCTGCGCTTCCCCTATAAGAGTTCGACCTACCATTATGGGAAAACGTGTTTTCGAGAAGAAATCATGACAAACTAACACAAAATGAAGATTTCATTATAACTTGACATTCTGAGTTCATTTCATGAAACCTGAGCTTCCCCTATAAGAGTTCGACCTACCATTATGGGAAAACGTGTTTTCGTGAAGAAATCATGACAAACTAACACAAAATGAAGATTTCATTATAACTTGACATTCTGAGTTCATTTCATGAAACCTGCGCTTCCCCTATAAGAGTTCGACCTACCATTATGGGAAAACGTGTTTTCGTGAAGAAATCATGACAAACTAACACAAAATGAAGATTTCATTATAACTTGACATTCTGAGTTCATTTCATGAAACCTGAGCTTCCCCTATAAGAGTTCGACCTACCATTATGGGAAAACGTGTTTTCGTGAAGAAATCATGACAAACTAACACAAAATGAAGATTTCATTATAACTTGACATTCTGAGTTCATTTCATTAAACCTGCGCTTCCCCTATAAGAGTTCGACCTACCATTATGGGAAAACGTGTTTTCGTGAAGAAATCATGACAAACTAACACAAAATGAAGATTTCATTATAACTTGACATTCTGAGTTCATTTCATGAAACCTGAGCTTCCCCTATAAGAGTTCGACCTACCATTATGGGAAAACGTGTTTTCGTGAAGAAATCATGACAAACTAACACAAAATGAAGATTTCATTATAACTTGACATTCTGAGTTCATTAAATGAAACCTGCGCTTCCCCTATAAGAGTTCGACCTACCATTATGGGAAAACGTGTTTTCGTGAAGAAATCATGACAAACTAACACAAAATGAAGATTTCATTATAACTTGACATTCTGAGTTCATTTCATGAAACCTGCGCTTCCCCTATAAGAGTTCGACCTACCATTATGGGAAAACGTGTTTTCGAGAAGAAATCATGACAAACTAACACAAAATGAAGATTTCATTATAACT
This sequence comes from Paramormyrops kingsleyae, assembly GCF_048594095.1. Classification (NCBI taxonomy): domain Eukaryota; kingdom Metazoa; phylum Chordata; class Actinopteri; order Osteoglossiformes; family Mormyridae; genus Paramormyrops; species Paramormyrops kingsleyae. The sequence goes on from NC_132805.1 coordinate 19,975,933, forward strand.
TGACATTCTGAGTTCATTTCATGAAACCTGAGCTTCCCCTATAAGAGTTCGACATACCATTATGGGAAAATGTGTTTTCGTGAAGAAATCATGACAAACTAACACAAAATGAAGATTTCATTATAACTTGACATTCTGAGTTCATTTCATGAAACCTGCGCTTCCCCTATAAGAGTTCGACCTACCATTATGGGAAAACGTGTTTACGTGAAGAAATCATGACAAACTAACACAAAATTAAGATTTCATTATAACTTGACATTCTGAGTTCATTTCATGAAACCTGCGCTTCCCCTATAAGAGTTCGACCTATCATTATGTGAAAACGTGTTTTCGTGAAGAAATCATGACAAACTAACACAAAATGAAGATTTCATTATAACTTGACATTCTGAGTTCATTTCATGAAACCTGCGCTTCCCCTATAAGAGTTCGACCTACCATTATGGGAAAACGTGTTTTCGTGAAGAAATCATGACAAACTAACACAAAATGAAGATTTCATTATAACTTGACATTCTGAGTTCATTTCATGAAACCTGCGCTTCCCCTATAAGAGTTCGACCTACCATTATGGGAAAACGTGTTTTCGAGAAGAAATCATGACAAACTAACACAAAATGAAGATTTCATTATAACTTGACATTCTGAGTTCATTTCATGAAACCTGAGCTTCCCCTATAAGAGTTCGACCTACCATTATGGGAAAACGTGTTTTCGTGAAGAAATCATGACAAACTAACACAAAATGAAGATTTCATTATAACTTGACATTCTGAGTTCATTTCATGAAACCTGCGCTTCCCCTATAAGAGTTCGACCTACCATTATGGGAAAACGTGTTTTCGTGAAGAAATCATGACAAACTAACACAAAATGAAGATTTCATTATAACTTGACATTCTGAGTTCATTTCATGAAACCTGCGCTTCCCCTATAAGAGTTCGACCTACCATTATGGGAAAACGTGTTTTCGAGAAGAAATCATGACAAACTAACACAAAATGAAGATTTCATTATAACTTGACATTCTGAGTTCATTTCATGAAACCTGAGCTTCCCCTATAAGAGTTCGACCTACCATTATGGGAAAACGTGTTTTCGTGAAGAAATCATGACAAACTAACACAAAATGAAGATTTCATTATAACTTGACATTCTGAGTTCATTTCATGAAACCTGCGCTTCCCCTATAAGAGTTCGACCTACCATTATGGGAAAACGTGTTTTCGTGAAGAAATCATGACAAACTAACACAAAATGAAGATTTCATTATAACTTGACATTCTGAGTTCATTTCATGAAACCTGAGCTTCCCCTATAAGAGTTCGACCTACCATTATGGGAAAACGTGTTTTCGTGAAGAAATCATGACAAACTAACACAAAATGAAGATTTCATTATAACTTGACATTCTGAGTTCATTTCATTAAACCTGCGCTTCCCCTATAAGAGTTCGACCTACCATTATGGGAAAACGTGTTTTCGTGAAGAAATCATGACAAACTAACACAAAATGAAGATTTCATTATAACTTGACATTCTGAGTTCATTTCATGAAACCTGAGCTTCCCCTATAAGAGTTCGACCTACCATTATGGGAAAACGTGTTTTCGTGAAGAAATCATGACAAACTAACACAAAATGAAGATTTCATTATAACTTGACATTCTGAGTTCATTAAATGAAACCTGCGCTTCCCCTATAAGAGTTCGACCTACCATTATGGGAAAACGTGTTTTCGTGAAGAAATCATGACAAACTAACACAAAATGAAGATTTCATTATAACTTGACATTCTGAGTTCATTTCATGAAACCTGCGCTTCCCCTATAAGAGTTCGACCTACCATTATGGGAAAACGTGTTTTCGAGAAGAAATCATGACAAACTAACACAAAATGAAGATTTCATTATAACTTGACATTCTGAGTTCATTTCATGAAACCTGAGCTTCCCCTATAAGAGTTCGACATACCATTATGGGAAAATGTGTTTTCGTGAAGAAATCATGACAAACTAACACAAAATGAAGATTTCATTATAACTTGACATTCTGAGTTCATTTCATGAAACCTGCGCTTCCCCTATAAGAGTTCGACCTACCATTATGGGAAAACGTGTTTACGTGAAGAAATCATGACAAACTAACACAAAATTAAGATTTCATTATAACTTGACATTCTGAGTTCATTTCATGAAACCTGCGCTTCCCCTATAAGAGTTCGACCTATCATTATGTGAAAACGTGTTTTCGTGAAGAAATCATGACAAACTAACACAAAATGAAGATTTCATTATAACTTGACATTCTGAGTTCATTTCATGAAACCTGCGCTTCCCCTATAAGAGTTCGACCTACCATTATGAGAAAATGTGTTTTCGTGAAGAAATCATGACAAACTAACACAAAATGAAGATTTCATTATAACTTGACATTCTGAGTTCATTTCATGAAACCTGCGCTTCCCCTATAAGAGTTCGACCTACCATTATGAGAAAATGTGTTTTCGTGAAGAAATCATGACAAACTGAAACAAAATGAAGATTTCATTATAACTTGACATTCTGAGTTCATTTCATGAAACCTGCGCTTCCCCTATAAGAGTTCGACCTACCATTATGGGAAAACGTGTTTACGTGAAGAAATCATGACAAACTAACACAAAATGAAGATTTCATTATAACTTGACATTCTGAGTTCATTTCATGAAAGCTGCGCTTCCCCTATAAGAGTTCGACCTACCATTATGAGAAAATGTGTTTTCGTGAAGAAATCATGACAAACTAACACAAAATGAAGATTTCATTATAACTTGACATTCTGAGTTCATTTCATGAAACCTGCGCTTCCCCTATAAGAGTTCGACCTACCATTATGAGAAAATGTGTTTTCGTGAAGAAATCATGACAAACTAACACAAAATGAAGATTTCATTATAACTTGACATTCTGAGTTCATTTCATGAAACCTGCGCTTCCCCTATAAGAGTTCGACCTACCATTATGGGAAAACGTGTTTTCGTGAAGAAATCATGACAAACTAACACAAAATGAAGATTTCATTATAACTTGACATTCTGAGTTCATTTCATGAAACCTGCGCTTCCCCTATAAGAGTTCGACCTACCATTATGGGAAAACGTGTTTTCGTGAAGAAATCATGACAAACTAAGACAAAATGAAGATTTCATTATAACTTGACATTCTGAGTTCATTTCATGAAACCTGCGCTTCCCCTATAAGAGTTCGACCTACCATTATGGGAAAACGTGTTTTCGTGAAGAAATCATGACAAACTAACACAAAATGAAGATTTCATTATAACTTGACATTCTGAGTTCATTTCATGAAACCTGCGCTTCCCCTATAAGAGTTCGACCTACCATTATGGGAAAATGTGTTTACATGAAGAAATCATGACAAACTAACACAAAATGAAGATTTCATTATAACTTGACATTATGAGTTCATTTCATGAAACCTGCGCTTCCCCTATAAGAGTTCGACCTACCATTATGGGAAAACGTGTTTTCGAGAAGAAATCATGACAAACTAACACAAAATGAAGATTTCATTATAACTTGACATTCTGAGTTCATTTCATGAAACCTGAGCTTCCCCTATAAGAGTTCGACATTCCATTATGGGAAAATGTGTTTTCGTGAAGAAATCATGACAAACTAACACAAAATGAAGATTTCATTATAACTTGACATTCTGAGTTCATTTCATGAAACCTGCGCTTCCCCTATAAGAGTTCGACCTACCATTATGGGAAAACGTGTTTTCGTGAAGAAATCATGACAAACTAACACAAAATGAAGATTTCATTATAACTTGACATTCTGAGTTCATTTCATGAAACCTGAGCTTCCCCTATAAGAGTTCGACATACCATTATGGGAAAATGTGTTTTCGTGAAGAAATCATGACAAACTAACACAAAATTAAGATTTCATTATAACTTGACATTCTGAGTTCATTTCATGAAACCTGCGCTTCCCCTATAAGAGTTCGACCTACCATTATGGGAAAACGTGTTTACGTGAAGAAATCATGACAAACTAACACAAAATGAAGATTTCATTATAACTTGACATTCTGAGTTCATTTCATGAAACCTGCGCTTCCCCTATAAGAGTTCGACCTACCATTATGGGAAAACGTGTTTTCGAGAAGAAATCATGACAAACTAACACAAAATGAAGATTTCATTATAACTTGACATTCTGAGTTCATTTCATGAAACCTGAGCTTCCCCTATAAGAGTTCGACCTACCATTATGGGAAAACGTGTTTTCGTGAAGAAATCATGACAAACTAACACAAAATGAAGATTTCATTATAACTTGACATTCTGAGTTCATTTCATGAAACCTGCGCTTCCCCTATAAGAGTTCGACCTACCATTATGGGAAAACGTGTTTTCGAGAAGAAATCATGACAAACTAACACAATATGAAGATTTCATTATAACTTGACATTCTGAGTTCATTTCATGAAACCTGCGCTTCCCCTATAAGAGTTCGACCTACCATTATGGGAAAACGTGTTTACGTGAAGAAATCATGACAAACTAACACAAAATGAAGATTTCATTATAACTTGATATTCTGAGTTCATTTCATGAAACCTGCGCTTCCCCTATAAGAGTTCGACCTATCATTATGTGAAAACGTGTTTTCGTGAAGAAATCATGACAAACTAACACAAAATGAAGATTTCATTATAACTTGACATTCTGAGTTCATTTCATGAAACCTGCGCTTCCCCTATAAGAGTTCGACCTACCATTATGAGAAAATGTGTTTTCGTGAAGAAATCATGACAAACTAACACAAAATGAAGATTTCATTATAACTTGACATTCTGAGTTCATTTCATGAAACCTGCGCTTCCCCTATAAGAGTTCGACCTACCATTATGAGAAAATGTGTTTTCGTGAAGAAATCATGACAAACTGAAACAAAATGAAGATTTCATTATAACTTGACATTCTGAGTTCATTTCATGAAACCTGCGCTTCCCCTATAAGAGTTCGACCTACCATTATGGGAAAACGTGTTTACGTGAAGAAATCATGACAAACTAACACAAAATGAAGATTTCATTATAACTTGACATTCTGAGTTCATTTCATGAAAGCTGCGCTTCCCCTATAAGAGTTCGACCTACCATTATGAGAAAATGTGTTTTCGTGAAGAAATCATGACAAACTAACACAAAATGAAGATTTCATTATAACTTGACATTCTGAGTTCATTTCATGAAACCTGCGCTTCCCCTATAAGAGTTCGACCTACCATTATGAGAAAATGTGTTTTCCTGAAGAAATCATGACAAACTAACACAAAATGAAGATTTCATTATAACTTGACATTCTGAGTTCATTTCATGAAACCTGCGCTTCCCCTATAAGAGTTCGACCTACCATTATGGGAAAACGTGTTTTCGTGAAGAAATCATGACAAACTAACACAAAATGAAGATTTCATTATAACTTGACATTCTGAGTTCATTTCATGAAACCTGCGCTTCCCCTATAAGAGTTCGACCTACCATTATGGGAAAACGTGTTTTCGTGAAGAAATCATGACAAACTAACACAAAATGAAGATTTCATTATAACTTGACATTCTGAGTTCATTTCATGAAACCTGCGCTTCCCCTATAAGAGTTCGACCTACCATTATGGGAAAATGTGTTTACGTGAAGAAATCATGACAAACTAACACAAAATGAAGATTTCATTATAACTTGACATTATGAGTTCATTTCATGAAACCTGCGCTTCCCCTATAAGAGTTCGACCTACCATTATGGGAAAACGTGTTTTCGAGAAGAAATCATGACAAACTAACACAAAATGAAGATTTCATTATAACTTGACATTCTGAGTTCATTTCATGAAACCTGAGCTTCCCCTATAAGAGTTCGACATACCATTATGGGAAAATGTGTTTTCGTGAAGAAATCATGACAAACTAACACAAAATGAAGATTTCATTATAACTTGACATTCTGAGTTCATTTCATGAAACCTGCGCTTCCCCTATAAGAGTTCGACCTACCATTATGGGAAAACGTGTTTTCGTGAAGAAATCATGACAAACTAACACAAAATGAAGATTTCATTATAACTTGACATTCTGAGTTCATTTCATGAAACCTGAGCTTCCCCTATAAGAGTTCGACATACCATTATGGGAAAATGTGTTTTCGTGAAGAAATCATGACAAACTAACACAAAATGAAGATTTCATTATAACTTGACATTCTGAGTTCATTTCATGAAACCTGCGCTTCCCCTATAAGAGTTCGACCTACCATTATGGGAAAACGTGTTTTCGTGAAGATATCATGACAAACTAACACAAAATGAAGATTTCATTATAACTTGACATTCTGAGTTCATTTCATGAAACCTGCGCTTCCCCTATAAGAGTTCGACCTACCATTATGGGAAAATGTGTTTACGTGAAGAAATCATGACAAACTAACACAAAATGAAGATTTCATTATAACTTGACATTATGAGTTCATTTCATGAAACCTGCGCTTCCCCTATAAGAGTTCGACCTACCATTATGGGAAAACGTGTTTTCGAGAAGAAATCATGACAAACTAACACAAAATGAAGATTTCATTATAACTTGACATTCTGAGTTCATTTCATGAAACCTGAGCTTCCCCTATAAGAGTTCGACCTACCATTATGGGAAAACGTGTTTTCGTGAAGAAATCATGACAAACTAACACAAAATGAAGATTTCATTATAACTTGACATTCTGAGTTCATTTCATGAAACCTGCGCTTCCCCTATAAGAGTTCGACCTACCATTATGGGAAAACGTGTTTACGTGAAGAAATCATGACAAACTAACACAAAATTAAGATTTCATTATAACTTGACATTCTGAGTTCATTTCATGAAACCTGCGCTTCCCCTATAAGAGTTCGACCTATCATTATGTGAAAACGTGTTTTCGTGAAGAAATCATGACAAACTAACACAAAATGAAGATTTCATTATAACTTGACATTCTGAGTTCATTTCATGAAACCTGCGCTTCCCCTATAAGAGTTCGACCTACCATTATGAGAAAATGTGTTTTCGTGAAGAAATCATGACAAACTAACACAAAATGAAGATTTCATTATAACTTGACATTCTGAGTTCATTTCATGAAACCTGCGCTTCCCCTATAAGAGTTCGACCTACCATTATGAGAAAATGTGTTTTCGTGAAGAAATCATGACAAACTGAAACAAAATGAAGATTTCATTATAACTTGACATTCTGAGTTCATTTCATGAAACCTGCGCTTCCCCTATAAGAGTTCGACCTACCATTATGGGAAAACGTGTTTACGTGAAGAAATCATGACAAACTAACACAAAATGAAGATTTCATTATAACTTGACATTCTGAGTTCATTTCATGAAAGCTGCGCTTCCCCTATAAGAGTTCGACCTACCATTATGAGAAAATGTGTTTTCGTGAAGAAATCATGACAAACTAACACAAAATGAAGATTTCATTATAACTTGACATTCTGAGTTCATTTCATGAAACCTGCGCTTCCCCTATAAGAGTTCGACCTACCATTATGAGAAAATGTGTTTTCGTGAAGAAATCATGACAAACTAACACAAAATGAAGATTTCATTATAACTTGACATTCTGAGTTCATTTCATGAAACCTGCGCTTCCCCTATAAGAGTTCGACCTACCATTATGGGAAAACGTGTTTTCGTGAAGAAATCATGACAAACTAACACAAAATGAAGATTTCATTATAACTTGACATTCTGAGTTCATTTCATGAAACCTGCGCTTCCCCTATAAGAGTTCGACCTACCATTATGGGAAAACGTGTTTTCGTGAAGAAATCATGACAAACTAAGACAAAATGAAGATTTCATTATAACTTGACATTCTGAGTTCATTTCATGAAACCTGCGCTTCCCCTATAAGAGTTCGACCTACCATTATGGGAAAACGTGTTTTCGTGAAGAAATCATGACAAACTAACACAAAATGAAGATTTCATTATAACTTGACATTCTGAGTTCATTTCATGAAACCTGCGCTTCCCCTATAAGAGTTCGACCTACCATTATGGGAAAATGTGTTTACGTGAAGAAATCATGACAAACTAACACAAAATGAAGATTTCATTATAACTTGACATTATGAGTTCATTTCATGAAACCTGCGCTTCCCCTATAAGAGTTCGACCTACCATTATGGGAAAACGTGTTTTCGAGAAGAAATCATGACAAACTAACACAAAATGAAGATTTCATTATAACTTGACATTCTGAGTTCATTTCATGAAACCTGAGCTTCCCCTATAAGAGTTCGACATACCATTATGGGAAAACGTGTTTTCGTGAAGAAATCATGACAAACTAACACAAAATGAAGATTTCATTATAACTTGACATTCTGAGTTCATTTCATGAAACCTGCGCTTCCCCTATAAGAGTTCGACCTACCATTATGGGAAAACGTGTTTTCGTGAAGAAATCATGACAAACTAACACAAAATGAAGATTTCATTATAACTTGACATTCTGAGTTCATTTCATGAAACCTGAGCTTCCCCTATAAGAGTTCGACATACCATTATGGGAAAATGTGTTTTCGTGAAGAAATCATGACAAACTAACACAAAATGAAGATTTCATTATAACTTGACATTCTGAGTTCATTTCATGAAACCTGCGCTTCCCCTATAAGAGTTCGACCTACCATTATGGGAAAACGTGTTTACGTGAAGAAATCATGACAAACTAACACAAAATGAAGATTTCATTATAACTTGACATTCTGAGTTCATTTCATGAAACCTGCGCTTCCCCTATAAGAGTTCGACCTACCATTATGGGAAAACGTGTTTTCGTGAAGAAATCATGACAAACTAAGACAAAATGAAGATTTCATTATAACTTGACATTCTGAGTTCATTTCATGAAACCTGCGCTTCCCCTATAAGAGTTCGACCTACCATTATGGGAAAACGTGTTTTCGTGAAGAAATCATGACAAACTAACACAAAATGAAGATTTCATTATAACTTGACATTCTGAGTTCATTTCATGAAACCTGCGCTTCCCCTATAAGAGTTCGACCTACCATTATGGGAAAATGTGTTTACGTGAAGAAATCATGACAAACTAACACAAAATGAAGATTTCATTATAACTTGACATTATGAGTTCATTTCATGAAACCTGCGCTTCCCCTATAAGAGTTCGACCTACCATTATGGGAAAACGTGTTTTCGAGAAGAAATCATGACAAACTAACACAAAATGAAGATTTCATTATAACTTGACATTCTGAGTTCATTTCATGAAACCTGAGCTTCCCCTATAAGAGTTCGACATACCATTATGGGAAAATGTGTTTTCGTGAAGAAATCATGACAAACTAACACAAAATGAAGATTTCATTATAACTTGACATTCTGAGTTCATTTCATGAAACCTGCGCTTCCCCTATAAGAGTTCGACCTACCATTATGGGAAAACGTGTTTTCGTGAAGAAATCATGACAAACTAACACAAAATGAAGATTTCATTATAACTTGACATTCTGAGTTCATTTCATGAAACCTGAGCTTCCCCTATAAGAGTTCGACATACCATTATGGGAAAATGTGTTTTCGTGAAGAAATCATGACAAACTAACACAAAATGAAGATTTCATTATAACTTGACATTCTGAGTTCATTTCATGAAACCTGCGCTTCCCCTATAAGAGTTCGACCTACCATTATGGGAAAACGTGTTTACGTGAAGAAATCATGACAAACTAACACAAAATGAAGATTTCATTATAACTTGACATTCTGAGTTCATTTCATGAAACCTGCGCTTCCCCTATAAGAGTTCGACCTACCATTATGGGAAAACGTGTTTTCGAGAAGAAATCATGACAAACTAACACAAAATGAAGATTTCATTATAACTTGACATTCTGAGTTCATTTCATGAAACCTGAGCTTCCCCTATAAGAGTTCGACATACCATTATGGGAAAATGTGTTTTCGTGAAGAAATCATGACAAACTAACACAAAATGAAGATTTCATTATAACTTGACATTCTGAGTTCATTTCATGAAACCTGCGCTTCCCCTATAAGAGTTCGACCTACCATTATGGGAAAACGTGTTTTCGTGAAGAAATCATGACAAACTAACACAAAATGAAGATTTCATTATAACTTGACATTCTGAGTTCATTTCATGAAACCTGAGCTTCCCCTATAAGAGTTCGACATACCATTATGGGAAAATGTGTTTTCGTGAAGAAATCATGACAAACTAACACAAAATGAAGATTTCATTATAACTTGACATTCTGAGTTCATTTCATGAAACCTGCGCTTCCCCTATAAGAGTTCGACCTACCATTATGGGAAAACGTGTTTTCGTGAAGATATCATGACAAACTAACACAAAATGAAGATTTCATTATAACTTGACATTCTGAGTTCATTTCATGAAACCTGCGCTTCCCCTATAAGAGTTCGACCTACCATTATGGGAAAATGTGTTTACGTGAAGAAATCATGACAAACTAACACAAAATGAAGATTTCATTATAACTTGACATTATGAGTTCATTTCATGAAACCTGCGCTTCCCCTATAAGAGTTCGACCTACCATTATGGGAAAACGTGTTTTCGAGAAGAAATCATGACAAACTAACACAAAATGAAGATTTCATTATAACTTGACATTCTGAGTTCATTTCATGAAACCTGAGCTTCCCCTATAAGAGTTCGACCTACCATTATGGGAAAACGTGTTTTCGTGAAGAAATCATGACAAACTAACACAAAATGAAGATTTCATTATAACTTGACATTCTGAGTTCATTTCATGAAACCTGCGCTTCCCCTATAAGAGTTCGACCTACCATTATGGGAAAACGTGTTTACGTGAAGAAATCATGACAAACTAACACAAAATTAAGATTTCATTATAACTTGACATTCTGAGTTCATTTCATGAAACCTGCGCTTCCCCTATAAGAGTTCGACCTATCATTATGTGAAAACGTGTTTTCGTGAAGAAATCATGACAAACTAACACAAAATGAAGATTTCATTATAACTTGACATTCTGAGTTCATTTCATGAAACCTGCGCTTCCCCTATAAGAGTTCGACCTACCATTATGAGAAAATGTGTTTTCGTGAAGAAATCATGACAAACTAACACAAAATGAAGATTTCATTATAACTTGACATTCTGAGTTCATTTCATGAAACCTGCGCTTCCCCTATAAGAGTTCGACCTACCATTATGAGAAAATGTGTTTTCGTGAAGAAATCATGACAAACTGAAACAAAATGAAGATTTCATTATAACTTGACATTCTGAGTTCATTTCATGAAACCTGCGCTTCCCCTATAAGAGTTCGACCTACCATTATGGGAAAACGTGTTTACGTGAAGAAATCATGACAAACTAACACAAAATGAAGATTTCATTATAACTTGACATTCTGAGTTCATTTCATGAAAGCTGCGCTTCCCCTATAAGAGTTCGACCTACCATTATGAGAAAATGTGTTTTCGTGAAGAAATCATGACAAACTAACACAAAATGAAGATTTCATTATAACTTGACATTCTGAGTTCATTTCATGAAACCTGCGCTTCCCCTATAAGAGTTCGACCTACCATTATGAGAAAATGTGTTTTCGTGAAGAAATCATGACAAACTAACACAAAATGAAGATTTCATTATAACTTGACATTCTGAGTTCATTTCATGAAACCTGCGCTTCCCCTATAAGAGTTCGACCTACCATTATGGGAAAACGTGTTTTCGTGAAGAAATCATGACAAACTAACACAAAATGAAGATTTCATTATAACTTGACATTCTGAGTTCATTTCATGAAACCTGCGCTTCCCCTATAAGAGTTCGACCTACCATTATGGGAAAACGTGTTTTCGTGAAGAAATCATGACAAACTAAGACAAAATGAAGATTTCATTATAACTTGACATTCTGAGTTCATTTCATGAAACCTGCGCTTCCCCTATAAGAGTTCGACCTACCATTATGGGAAAACGTGTTTTCGTGAAGAAATCATGACAAACTAACACAAAATGAAGATTTCATTATAACTTGACATTCTGAGTTCATTTCATGAAACCTGCGCTTCCCCTATAAGAGTTCGAACTACCATTATGGGAAAATGTGTTTACGTGAAGAAATCATGACAAACTAACACAAAATGAAGATTTCATTATAACTTGACATTATGAGTTCATTTCATGAAACCTGCGCTTCCCCTATAAGAGTTCGACCTACCATTATGGGAAAACGTTTTTTCGAGAAGAAATCATGACAAACTAACACAAAATGAAGATTTCATTATAACTTGACATTCTGAGTTCATTTCATGAAACCTGAGCTTCCCCTATAAGAGTTCGACATACCATTATGGGAAAATGTGTTTTCGTGAGGAAATCATGACAAACTAACACAAAATGAAGATTTCATTATAACTTGACATTCTGAGTTCATTTCATGAAACCTGCGCTTCCCCTATAAGAGTTCGACCTACCATTATGGGAAAACGTGTTTTCGTGAAGAAATCATGACAAACTAACACAAAATGAAGATTTCATTATAACTTGACATTCTGAGTTCATTTCATGAAACCTGAGCTTCCCCTATAAGAGTTCGACATACCATTATGGGAAAATGTGTTTTCGTGAAGAAATCATGACAAACTAACACAAAATGAAGATTTCATTATAACTTGACATTCTGAGTTCATTTCATGAAACCTGCGCTTCCCCTATAAGAGTTCGACCTACCATTATGGGAAAACGTGTTTACGTGAAGAAATCATGACAAACTAACACAAAATGAAGATTTCATTATAACTTGACATTCTGAGTTCATTTCATGAAACCTGCGCTTCCCCTATAAGAGTTCGACCTACCATTATGGGAAAACGTGTTTTCGAGAAGAAATCATGACAAACTAACACAAAATGAAGATTTCATTATAACTTGACATTCTGAGTTCATTTCATGAAACCTGAGCTTCCCCTATAAGAGTTCGACCTACCATTATGGGAAAACGTGTTTTCGTGAAGAAATCATGACAAACTAACACAAAATGAAGATTTCATTATAACTTGACATTCTGAGTTCATTTCATGAAACCTGCGCTTCCCCTATAAGAGTTTGACCTACCATTATGGGAAAACGTGTTTTCGAGAAGAAATCATGACAAACTAACACAAAATGAAGATTTCATTATAACTTGACATTCTGAGTTCATTTCATGAAACCTGAGCTTCCCCTATAAGAGTTCGACCTACCATTATGGGAAAACGTGTTTTCGTGAAGAAATCATGACAAACTAACACAAAATGAAGATTTCATTATAACTTGACATTCTGAGTTCATTTCATTAAACCTGCGCTTCCCCTATAAGAGTTCGACCTACCATTATGGGAAAACGTGTTTTCGTGAAGAAATCATGACAAACTAACACAAAATGAAGATTTCATTATAACTTGACATTCTGAGTTCATTTCATGAAACCTGCGCTTCCCCTATAAGAGTTCGACCTACCATTATGGGAAAACGTGTTTTCGAGAAGAAATCATGACAAACTAACACAAAATGAAGATTTCATTATAACTTGACATTCTGAGTTCATTTCATGAAACCTGAGCTTCCCCTATAAGAGTTCGACCTACCATTATGGGAAAACGTGTTTTCGTGAAGAAATCATGACAAACTAACACAAAATGAAGATTTCATTATAACTTGACATTCTGAGTTCATTTCATGAAACCTGCGCTTCCCCTATAAGAGTTCGACCTACCATTATGGGAAAACGTGTTTTCGTGAAGAAATCATGACAAACTAACACAAAATGAAGATTTCATTATAACTTGACATTCTGAGTTCATTTCATGAAACCTGCGCTTCCCCTATAAGAGTTCGACCTACCATTATGGGAAAACGTGTTTTCGAGAAGAAATCATGACAAACTAACACAAAATGAAGATTTCATTATAACTTGACATTCTGAGTTCATTTCATGAAACCTGAGCTTCCCCTATAAGAGTTCGACATACCATTATGGGAAAATGTGTTTTCGTGAAGAAATCATGACAAACTAACACAAAATGAAGATTTCATTATAACTTGACATTCTGAGTTCATTTCATGAAACCTGCGCTTCCCCTATAAGAGTTCGACCTACCATTATGGGAAAACGTGTTTACGTGAAGAAATCATGACAAACTAACACAAAATGAAGATTTCATTATAACTTGATATTCTGAGTTCATTTCATGAAACCTGCGCTTCCCCTATAAGAGTTCGACCTATCATTATGTGAAAACGTGTTTTCGTGAAGAAATCATGACAAACTAACACAAAATGAAGATTTCATTATAACTTGACATTCTGAGTTCATTTCATGAAACCTGCGCTTCCCCTATAAGAGTTCGACCTACCATTATGAGAAAATGTGTTTTCGTGAAGAAATCATGACAAACTAACACAAAATGAAGATTTCATTATAACTTGACATTCTGAGTTCATTTCATGAAACCTGCGCTTCCCCTATAAGAGTTCGACCTACCATTATGAGAAAATGTGTTTTCGTGAAGAAATCATGACAAACTGAAACAAAATGAAGATTTCATTATAACTTGACATTCTGAGTTAATTTCATGAAACCTGCGCTTCCCCTATAAGAGTTCGACCTACCATTATGGGAAAACGTGTTTACGTGAAGAAATCATGACAAACTAACACAAAATGAAGATTTCATTATAACTTGACATTCTGAGTTCATTTCATGAAAGCTGCGCTTCCCCTATAAGAGTTCGACCTACCATTATGAGAAAATGTGTTTTCGTGAAGAAATCATGACAAACTAACACAAAATGAAGATTTCATTATAACTTGACATTCTGAGTTCATTTCATGAAACCTGCGCTTCCCCTATAAGAGTTCGACCTACCATTATGAGAAAATGTGTTTTCATGAAGAAATCATGACAAACTAACACAAAATGAAGATTTCATTATAACTTGACATTCTGAGTTCATTTCATGAAACCTGCGCTTCCCCTATAAGAGTTCGACCTACCATTATGGGAAAACGTGTTTTCGTGAAGAAATCATGACAAACTAACACAAAATGAAGATTTCATTATAACTTGACATTCTGAGTTCATTTCATGAAACCTGCGCTTCCCCTATAAGAGTTCGACCTACCATTATGGGAAAACGTGTTTTCGTGAAGAAATCATGACAAACTAACACAAAATGAAGATTTCATTATAACTTGACATTCTGAGTTCATTTCATGAAACCTGCGCTTCCCCTATAAGAGTTCGACCTACCATTATGGGAAAATGTGTTTACGTGAAGAAATCATGACAAACTAACACAAAATGAAGATTTCATTATAACTTGACATTATGAGTTCATTTCATGAAACCTGCGCTTCCCCTATAAGAGTTCGACCTACCATTATGGGAAAACGTGTTTTCGAGAAGAAATCATGACAAACTAACACAAAATGAAGATTTCATTATAACTTGACATTCTGAGTTCATTTCATGAAACCTGAGCTTCCCCTATAAGAGTTCGACATACCATTATGGGAAAATGTGTTTTCGTGAAGAAATCATGACAAACTAACACAAAATGAAGATTTCATTATAACTTGACATTCTGAGTTCATTTCATGAAACCTGCGCTTCCCCTATAAGAGTTCGACCTACCATTATGGGAAAACGTGTTTTCGTGAAGAAATCATGACAAACTAACACAAAATGAAGATTTCATTATAACTTGACATTCTGAGTTCATTTCATGAAACCTGAGCTTCCCCTATAAGAGTTCGACATACCATTATGGGAAAATGTGTTTTCGTGAAGAAATCATGACAAACTAACACAAAATGAAGATTTCATTATAACTTGACATTCTGAGTTCATTTCATGAAACCTGCGCTTCCCCTATAAGAGTTCGACCTACCATTATGGGAAAACGTGTTTTCGTGAAGAAATCATGACAAACTAACACAAAATGAAGATTTCATTATAACTTGGCATTCTGAGTTCATTTCATGAAACCTGCGCTTCCCCTATAAGAGTTCGACCTACCATTATGGGAAAACGTGTTTACGTGAAGAAATCATGACAAACTAACACAAAATGAAGATTTCATTATAACTTGACATTATGAGTTCATTTCATGAAACCTGCGCTTCCCCTATAAGAGTTCGACCTACCATTATGGGAAAACGTGTTTTCGAGAAGAAATCATGACAAACTAACACAAAATGAAGATTTCATTATAACTTGACATTCTGAGTTCATTTCATGAAACCTGAGCTTCCCCTATAAGAGTTCGACCTACCATTATGGGAAAACGTGTTTTCGTGAAGAAATCATGACAAACTAACACAAAATGAAGATTTCATTATAACTTGACATTCTGAGTTCATTTCATGAAACCTGCGCTTCCCCTATAAGAGTTCGACCTACCATTATGGGAAAACGTGTTTTCGAGAAGAAATCATGACAAACTAACACAAAATGAAGATTTCATTATAACTTGACATTCTGAGTTCATTTCATGAAACCTGAGCTTCCCCTATAAGAGTTCGACCTACCATTATGGGAAAACGTGTTTTCGTGAAGAAATCATGACAAACTAACACAAAATGAAGATTTCATTATAACTTGACATTCTGAGTTCATTTCATGAAACCTGCGCTTCCCCTATAAGAGTTCGACCTACCATTATGGGAAAACGTGTTTTCGTGAAGAAATCATGACAAACTAACACAAAATGAAGATTTCATTATAACTTGACATTCTGAGTTCATTTCATGAAACCTGCGCTTCCCCTATAAGAGTTCGACCTACCATTATGGGAAAACGTGTTTTCGAGAAGAAATTATGACAAACTAACACAAAATGAAGATTTCATTATAACTTGACATTCTGAGTTCATTTCATGAAACCTGAGCTTCCCCTATAAGAGTTCGACATACCATTATGGGAAAATGTGTTTTCGTGAAGAAATCATGACAAACTAACACAAAATGAAGATTTCATTATAACTTGACATTCTGAGTTCATTTCATGAAACCTGCGCTTCCCCTATAAGAGTTCGACCTACCATTATGGGAAAACGTGTTTACGTGAAGAAATCATGACAAACTAACACAAAATGAAGATTTCATTATAACTTGATATTCTGAGTTCATTTCATGAAACCTGCGCTTCCCCTATAAGAGTTCGACCTATCATTATGTGAAAACGTGTTTTCGTGAAGAAATCATGACAAACTAACACAAAATGAAGATTTCATTATAACTTGACATTCTGAGTTCATTTCATGAAACCTGCGCTTCCCCTATAAGAGTTCGACCTACCATTATGAGAAAATGTGTTTTCGTGAAGAAATCATGACAAACTAACACAAAATGAAGATTTCATTATAACTTGACATTCTGAGTTCATTTCATGAAACCTGCGCTTCCCCTATAAGAGTTCGACCTACCATTATGAGAAAATGTGTTTTCGTGAAGAAATCATGACAAACTGAAACAAAATGAAGATTTCATTATAACTTGACATTCTGAGTTCATTTCATGAAACCTGCGCTTCCCCTATAAGAGTTCGACCTACCATTATGGGAAAACGTGTTTACGTGAAGAAATCATGACAAACTAACACAAAATGAAGATTTCATTATAACTTGACATTCTGAGTTCATTTCATGAAAGCTGCGCTTCCCCTATAAGAGTTCGACCTACCATTATGAGAAAATGTGTTTTCGTGAAGAAATCATGACAAACTAACACAAAATGAAGATTTCATTATAACTTGACATTCTGAGTTCATTTCATGAAACCTGCGCTTCCCCTATAAGAGTTCGACCTACCATTATGAGAAAACGTGTTTTCGTGAAGAAATCATGACAAACTAACACAAAATGAAGATTTCATTATAACTTGACATTCTGAGTTCATTTCATGAAACCTGCGCTTCCCCTATAAGAGTTCGACCTACCATTATGGGAAAACGTGTTTTCGTGAAGAAATCATGACAAACTAACACAAAATGAAGATTTCATTATAACTTGACATTCTGAGTTCATTTCATGAAACCTGCGCTTCCCCTATAAGAGTTCGACCTACCATTATGGGAAAACGTGTTTTCGTGAAGAAATCATGACAAACTAAGACAAAATGAAGATTTCATTATAACTTGACATTCTGAGTTCATTTCATGAAACCTGCGCTTCCCCTATAAGAGTTCGACCTACCATTATGGGAAAATGTGTTTACGTGAAGAAATCATGACAAACTAACACAAAATGAAGATTTCATTATAACTTGACATTATGAGTTCATTTCATGAAACCTGCGCTTCCCCTATAAGAGTTCGACCTACCATTATGGGAAAACGTGTTTTCGAGAAGAAATCATGACAAACTAACACAAAATGAAGATTTCATTATAACTTGACATTCTGAGTTCATTTCATGAAACCTGAGCTTCCCCTATAAGAGTTCGACCTACCATTATGGGAAAACGTGTTTTCGTGAAGAAATCATGACAAACTAACACAAAATGAAGATTTCATTATAACTTGACATTCTGAGTTCATTTCATGAAACCTGCGCTTCCCCTATAAGAGTTCGACCTACCATTATTGGAAAACGTGTTTTCGAGAAGAAATCATGACAAACTAACACAAAATGAAGATTTCATTATAACTTGACATTCTGAGTTCATTTCATGAAACCTGAGCTTCCCCTATAAGAGTTCGACCTACCATTATGGGAAAACGTGTTTTCGTGAAGAAATCATGACAAACTAACACAAAATGAAGATTTCATTATAACTTGACATTCTGAGTTCATTTCATGAAACCTGCGCTTCCCCTATAAGAGTTCGACCTACCATTATGGGAAAACGTGTTTTCGTGAAGAAATCATGACAAACTAACACAAAATGAAGATTTCATTATAACTTGACATTCTGAGTTCATTTCATGAAACCTGCGCTTCCCCTATAAGAGTTCGACCTACCATTATGGGAAAACGTGTTTTCGAGAAGAAATCATGACAAACTAACACAAAATGAAGATTTCATTATAACTTGACATTCTGAGTTCATTTCATGAAACCTGAGCTTCCCCTATAAGAGTTCGACATACCATTATGGGAAAATGTGTTTTCGTGAAGAAATCATGACAAACTAACACAAAATGAAGATTTCATTATAACTTGACATTCTGAGTTCATTTCATGAAACCTGCGCTTCCCCTATAAGAGGTCGACCTACCATTATGGGAAAACGTGTTTACGTGAAGAAATCATGACAAACTAACACAAAATGAAGATTTCATTATAACTTGATATTCTGAGTTCATTTCATGAAACCTGCGCTTCCCCTATAAGAGTTCGACCTATCATTATGTGAAAACGTGTTTTCGTGAAGAAATCATGACAAACTAACACAAAATGAAGATTTCATTATAACTTGACATTCTGAGTTCATTTCATGAAACCTGCGCTTCCCCTATAAGAGTTCGACCTACCATTATGAGAAAATGTGTTTTCGTGAAGAAATCATGACAAACTGAAACAAAATGAAGATTTCATTATAACTTGACATTCTGAGTTCATTTCATGAAACCTGCGCTTCCCCTATAAGAGTTCGACCTACCATTATGGGAAAACGTGTTTACGTGAAGAAATCATGACAAACTAACACAAAATGAAGATTTCATTATAACTTGACATTCTGAGTTCATTTCATGAAAGCTGCGCTTCCCCTATAAGAGTTCGACCTACCATTATGAGAAAATGTGTTTTCGTGAAGAAATCATGACAAACTAACACAAAATGAAGATTTCATTATAACTTGACATTCTGAGTTCATTTCATGAAACCTGCGCTTCCCCTATAAGAGTTCGACCTACCATTATGAGAAAACGTGTTTTCATGAAGAAATCATGACAAACTAACACAAAATGAAGATTTCATTATAACTTGACATTCTGAGTTCATTTCATGAAACCTGCGCTTCCCCTATAAGAGTTCGACCTACCATTATGGGAAAACGTGTTTTCGTGAAGAAATCATGACAAACTAACACAAAATGAAGATTTCATTATAACTTGACATTCTGAGTTCATTTCATGAAACCTGAGCTTCCCCTATAAGAGTTCGACATACCATTATGGGAAAATGTGTTTTCGTGAAGAAATCATGACAAACTAACACAAAATGAAGATTTCATTATAACTTGACATTCTGAGTTCATTTCATGAAACCTGCGCTTCCCCTATAAGAGTTCGACCTACCATTATGGGAAAACGTGTTTTCGTGAAGAAATCATGACAAACTAACACAAAATGAAGATTTCATTATAACTTGGCATTCTGAGTTCATTTCATGAAACCTGCGCTTCCCCTATAAGAGTTCGACCTACCATTATGGGAAAACGTGTTTACGTGAAGAAATCATGACAAACTAACACAAAATGAAGATTTCATTATAACTTGACATTATGAGTTCATTTCATGAAACCTGCGCTTCCCCTATAAGAGTTCGACCTACCATTATGGGAAAACGTGTTTTCGAGAAGAAATCATGACAAACTAACACAAAATGAAGATTTCATTATAACTTGACATTCTGAGTTCATTTCATGAAACCTGAGCTTCCCCTATAAGAGGTCGACCTACCATTATGGGAAAACGTGTTTTCGTGAAGAAATCATGACAAACTAACACAAAATGAAGATTTCATTATAACTTGACATTCTGAGTTCATTTCATGAAACCTGCGCTTCCCCTATAAGAGTTCGACCTACCATTATGGGAAAACGTGTTTTCGAGAAGAAATCATGACAAACTAACACAAAATGAAGATTTCATTATAACTTGACATTCTGAGTTCATTTCATGAAACCTGAGCTTCCCCTATAAGAGTTCGACCTACCATTATGGGAAAACGTGTTTTCGTGAAGAAATCATGACAAACTAACACAAAATGAAGATTTCATTATAACTTGACATTCTGAGTTCATTTCATGAAACCTGCGCTTCCCCTATAAGAGTTCGACCTACCATTATGGGAAAACGTGTTTTCGTGAAGAAATCATGACAAACTAACACAAAATGAAGATTTCATTATAACTTGACATTCTGAGTTCATTTCATGAAACCTGCGCTTCCCCTATAAGAGTTCGACCTACCATTATGGGAAAACGTGTTTTCGAGAAGAAATTATGACAAACTAACACAAAATGAAGATTTCATTATAACTTGACATTCTGAGTTCATTTCATGAAACCTGAGCTTCCCCTATAAGAGTTCGACATACCATTATGGGAAAATGTGTTTTCGTGAAGAAATCATGACAAACTAACACAAAATGAAGATTTCATTATAACTTGACATTCTGAGTTCATTTCATGAAACCTGCGCTTCCCCTATAAGAGTTCGACCTACCATTATGGGAAAACGTGTTTACGTGAAGAAATCATGACAAACTAACACAAAATGAAGATTTCATTATAACTTGATATTCTGAGTTCATTTCATGAAACCTGCGCTTCCCCTATAAGAGTTCGACCTATCATTATGTGAAAACGTGTTTTCGTGAAGAAATCATGACAAACTAACACAAAATGAAGATTTCATTATAACTTGACATTCTGAGTTCATTTCATGAAACCTGCGCTTCCCCTATAAGAGTTCGACCTACCATTATGAGAAAATGTGTTTTC
Organism: Paramormyrops kingsleyae; assembly: GCF_048594095.1. Classification (NCBI taxonomy): domain Eukaryota; kingdom Metazoa; phylum Chordata; class Actinopteri; order Osteoglossiformes; family Mormyridae; genus Paramormyrops; species Paramormyrops kingsleyae. Next base: position 19,997,772 of record NC_132805.1, read on the forward strand.
GTGAAGAAATCATGACAAACTAACACAAAATGAAGATTTCATTATAACTTGACATTCTGAGTTCATTTCATGAAACCTGCGCTTCCCCTATAAGAGTTCGACCTACCATTATGAGAAAATGTGTTTTCGTGAAGAAATCATGACAAACTGAAACAAAATGAAGATTTCATTATAACTTGACATTCTGAGTTCATTTCATGAAACCTGCGCTTCCCCTATAAGAGTTCGACCTACCATTATGGGAAAACGTGTTTACGTGAAGAAATCATGACAAACTAACACAAAATGAAGATTTCATTATAACTTGACATTCTGAGTTCATTTCATGAAAGCTGCGCTTCCCCTATAAGAGTTCGACCTACCATTATGAGAAAATGTGTTTTCGTGAAGAAATCATGACAAACTAACACAAAATGAAGATTTCATTATAACTTGACATTCTGAGTTCATTTCATGAAACCTGCGCTTCCCCTATAAGAGTTCGACCTACCATTATGAGAAAACGTGTTTTCATGAAGAAATCATGACAAACTAACACAAAATGAAGATTTCATTATAACTTGACATTCTGAGTTCATTTCATGAAACCTGCGCTTCCCCTATAAGAGTTCGACCTACCATTATGGGAAAACGTGTTTTCGTGAAGAAATCATGACAAACTAACACAAAATGAAGATTTCATTATAACTTGACATTCTGAGTTCATTTCATGAAACCTGCGCTTCCCCTATAAGAGTTCGACCTACCATTATGGGAAAACGTGTTTTCGTGAAGAAATCATGACAAACTAAGACAAAATGAAGATTTCATTATAACTTGACATTCTGAGTTCATTTCATGAAACCTGCGCTTCCCCTATAAGAGTTCGACCTACCATTATGGGAAAATGTGTTTACGTGAAGAAATCATGACAAACTAACACAAAATGAAGATTTCATTATAACTTGACATTATGAGTTCATTTCATGAAACCTGCGCTTCCCCTATAAGAGTTCGACCTACCATTATGGGAAAACGTGTTTTCGAGAAGAAATCATGACAAACTAACACAAAATGAAGATTTCATTATAACTTGACATTCTGAGTTCATTTCATGAAACCTGAGCTTCCCCTATAAGAGTTCGACCTACCATTATGGGAAAACGTGTTTTCGTGAAGAAATCATGACAAACTAACACAAAATGAAGATTTCATTATAACTTGACATTCTGAGTTCATTTCATGAAACCTGCGCTTCCCCTATAAGAGTTCGACCTACCATTATTGGAAAACGTGTTTTCGAGAAGAAATCATGACAAACTAACACAAAATGAAGATTTCATTATAACTTGACATTCTGAGTTCATTTCATGAAACCTGAGCTTCCCCTATAAGAGTTCGACCTACCATTATGGGAAAACGTGTTTTCGTGAAGAAATCATGACAAACTAACACAAAATGAAGATTTCATTATAACTTGACATTCTGAGTTCATTTCATGAAACCTGCGCTTCCCCTATAAGAGTTCGACCTACCATTATGGGAAAACGTGTTTTCGTGAAGAAATCATGACAAACTAACACAAAATGAAGATTTCATTATAACTTGACATTCTGAGTTCATTTCATGAAACCTGCGCTTCCCCTATAAGAGTTCGACCTACCATTATGGGAAAACGTGTTTTCGAGAAGAAATCATGACAAACTAACACAAAATGAAGATTTCATTATAACTTGACATTCTGAGTTCATTTCATGAAACCTGAGCTTCCCCTATAAGAGTTCGACATACCATTATGGGAAAATGTGTTTTCGTGAAGAAATCATGACAAACTAACACAAAATGAAGATTTCATTATAACTTGACATTCTGAGTTCATTTCATGAAACCTGCGCTTCCCCTATAAGAGGTCGACCTACCATTATGGGAAAACGTGTTTACGTGAAGAAATCATGACAAACTAACACAAAATGAAGATTTCATTATAACTTGATATTCTGAGTTCATTTCATGAAACCTGCGCTTCCCCTATAAGAGTTCGACCTATCATTATGTGAAAACGTGTTTTCGTGAAGAAATCATGACAAACTAACACAAAATGAAGATTTCATTATAATTTGACATTCTGAGTTCATTTCATGAAACCTGCGCTTCCCCTATAAGAGTTCGACCTACCATTATGAGAAAATGTGTTTTCGTGAAGAAATCATGACAAACTAACACAAAATGAAGATTTCATTATAACTTGACATTCTGAGTTCATTTCATGAAACCTGCGCTTCCCCTATAAGAGTTCGACCTACCATTATGAGAAAATGTGTTTTCGTGAAGAAATCATGACAAACTGAAACAAAATGAAGATTTCATTATAACTTGACATTCTGAGTTCATTTCATGAAACCTGCGCTTCCCCTATAAGAGTTCGACCTACCATTATGGGAAAACGTGTTTACGTGAAGAAATCATGACAAACTAACACAAAATGAAGATTTCATTATAACTTGACATTCTGAGTTCATTTCATGAAAGCTGCGCTTCCCCTATAAGAGTTCGACCTACCATTATGAGAAAATGTGTTTTCGTGAAGAAATCATGACAAACTAACACAAAATGAAGATTTCATTATAACTTGACATTCTGAGTTCATTTCATGAAACCTGCGCTTCCCCTATAAGAGTTCGACCTATCATTATGTGAAAACGTGTTTTCGTGAAGAAATCATGACAAACTAACACAAAATGAAGATTTCATTATAACTTGACATTCTGAGTTCATTTCATGAAACCTGCGCTTCCCCTATAAGAGTTCGACCTACCATTATGAGAAAATGTGTTTTCGTGAAGAAATCATGACAAACTAACACAAAATGAAGATTTCATTATAACTTGACATTCTGAGTTCATTTCATGAAACCTGCGCTTCCCCTATAAGAGTTCGACCTACCATTATGAGAAAATGTGTTTTCGTGAAGAAATCATGACAAACTGAAACAAAATGAAGATTTCATTATAACTTGACATTCTGAGTTCATTTCATGAAACCTGCGCTTCCCCTATAAGAGTTCGACCTACCATTATGGGAAAACGTGTTTACGTGAAGAAATCATGACAAACTAACACAAAATGAAGATTTCATTATAACTTGACATTCTGAGTTCATTTCATGAAAGCTGCGCTTCCCCTATAAGAGTTCGACCTACCATTATGAGAAAATGTGTTTTCGTGAAGAAATCATGACAAACTAACACAAAATGAAGATTTCATTATAACTTGACATTCTGAGTTCATTTCATGAAACCTGCGCTTCCCCTATAAGAGTTCGACCTACCATTATGAGAAAACGTGTTTTCATGAAGAAATCATGACAAACTAACACAAAATGAAGATTTCATTATAACTTGACATTCTGAGTTCATTTCATGAAACCTGCGCTTCCCCTATAAGAGTTCGACCTACCATTATGGGAAAACGTGTTTTCGTGAAGAAATCATGACAAACTAACACAAAATGAAGATTTCATTATAACTTGACATTCTGAGTTCATTTCATGAAACCTGCGCTTCCCCTATAAGAGTTCGACCTACCATTATGGGAAAACGTGTTTTCGTGAAGAAATCATGACAAACTAAGACAAAATGAAGATTTCATTATAACTTGACATTCTGAGTTCATTTCATGAAACCTGCGCTTCCCCTATAAGAGTTCGACCTACCATTATGGGAAAATGTGTTTACGTGAAGAAATCATGACAAACTAACACAAAATGAAGATTTCATTATAACTTGACATTATGAGTTCATTTCATGAAACCTGCGCTTCCCCTATAAGAGTTCGACCTACCATTATGGGAAAACGTGTTTTCGAGAAGAAATCATGACAAACTAACACAAAATGAAGATTTCATTATAACTTGACATTCTGAGTTCATTTCATGAAACCTGAGCTTCCCCTATAAGAGTTCGACCTACCATTATGGGAAAACGTGTTTTCGTGAAGAAATCATGACAAACTAACACAAAATGAAGATTTCATTATAACTTGACATTCTGAGTTCATTTCATGAAACCTGCGCTTCCCCTATAAGAGTTCGACCTACCATTATTGGAAAACGTGTTTTCGAGAAGAAATCATGACAAACTAACACAAAATGAAGATTTCATTATAACTTGACATTCTGAGTTCATTTCATGAAACCTGAGCTTCCCCTATAAGAGTTCGACCTACCATTATGGGAAAACGTGTTTTCGTGAAGAAATCATGACAAACTAACACAAAATGAAGATTTCATTATAACTTGACATTCTGAGTTCATTTCATGAAACCTGCGCTTCCCCTATAAGAGTTCGACCTACCATTATGGGAAAACGTGTTTTCGTGAAGAAATCATGACAAACTAACACAAAATGAAGATTTCATTATAACTTGACATTCTGAGTTCATTTCATGAAACCTGCGCTTCCCCTATAAGAGTTCGACCTACCATTATGGGAAAACGTGTTTTCGAGAAGAAATCATGACAAACTAACACAAAATGAAGATTTCATTATAACTTGACATTCTGAGTTCATTTCATGAAACCTGAGCTTCCCCTATAAGAGTTCGACATACCATTATGGGAAAATGTGTTTTCGTGAAGAAATCATGACAAACTAACACAAAATGAAGATTTCATTATAACTTGACATTCTGAGTTCATTTCATGAAACCTGCGCTTCCCCTATAAGAGGTCGACCTACCATTATGGGAAAACGTGTTTACGTGAAGAAATCATGACAAACTAACACAAAATGAAGATTTCATTATAACTTGATATTCTGAGTTCATTTCATGAAACCTGCGCTTCCCCTATAAGAGTTCGACCTATCATTATGTGAAAACGTGTTTTCGTGAAGAAATCATGACAAACTAACACAAAATGAAGATTTCATTATAACTTGACATTCTGAGTTCATTTCATGAAACCTGCGCTTCCCCTATAAGAGTTCGACCTACCATTATGAGAAAATGTGTTTTCGTGAAGAAATCATGACAAACTAACACAAAATGAAGATTTCATTATAACTTGACATTCTGAGTTCATTTCATGAAACCTGCGCTTCGCCTATAAGAGTTCGACCTACCATTATGAGAAAATGTGTTTTCGTGAAGAAATCATGACAAACTGAAACAAAATGAAGATTTCATTATAACTTGACATTCTGAGTTCATTTCATGAAACCTGCGCTTCCCCTATAAGAGTTCGACCTACCATTATGGGAAAACGTGTTTACGTGAAGAAATCATGACAAACTAACACAAAATGAAGATTTCATTATAACTTGACATTCTGAGTTCATTTCATGAAAGCTGCGCTTCCCCTATAAGAGTTCGACCTACCATTATGAGAAAATGTGTTTTCGTGAAGAAATCATGACAAACTAACACAAAATGAAGATTTCATTATAACTTGACATTCTGAGTTCATTTCATGAAACCTGCGCTTCCCCTATAAGAGTTCGACCTACCATTATGAGAAAATGTGTTTTCGTGAAGAAATCATGACAAACTAACACAAAATGAAGATTTCATTATAACTTGACATTCTGAGTTCATTTCATGAAACCTGCGCTTCCCCTATAAGAGTTCGACCTACCATTATGAGAAAATGTGTTTTCATGAAGAAATCATGACAAACTAACACAAAATGAAGATTTCATTATAACTTGACATTCTGAGTTCATTTCATGAAACCTGCGCTTCCCCTATAAGAGTTCGACCTACCATTATGGGAAAACGTGTTTTCGTGAAGAAATCATGACAAACTAACACAAAATGAAGATTTCATTATAACTTGACATTCTGAGTTCATTTCATGAAACCTGCGCTTCCCCTATAAGAGTTCGACCTACCATTATGGGAAAACGTGTTTTCGTGAAGAAATCATGACAAACTAACACAAAATGAAGATTTCATTATAACTTGACATTCTGAGTTCATTTCATGAAACCTGCGCTTCCCCTATAAGAGTTCGACCTACCATTATGGGAAAATGTGTTTACGTGAAGAAATCATGACAAACTAACACAAAATGAAGATTTCATTATAACTTGACATTATGAGTTCATTTCATGAAACCTGCGCTTCCCCTATAAGAGTTCGACCTACCATTATGGGAAAACGTGTTTTCGAGAAGAAATCATGACAAACTAACACAAAATGAAGATTTCATTATAACTTGACATTCTGAGTTCATTTCATGAAACCTGAGCTTCCCCTATAAGAGTTCGACATACCATTATGGGAAAATGTGTTTTCGTGAAGAAATCATGACAAACTAACACAAAATGAAGATTTCATTATAACTTGACATTCTGAGTTCATTTCATGAAACCTGCGCTTCCCCTATAAGAGTTCGACCTACCATTATGGGAAAACGTGTTTTCGTGAAGAAATCATGACAAACTAACACAAAATGAAGATTTCATTATAACTTGACATTCTGAGTTCATTTCATGAAACCTGAGCTTCCCCTATAAGAGTTCGACAAACCATTATGGGAAAATGTGTTTTCGTGAAGAAATCATGACAAACTAACACAAAATGAAGATTTCATTATAACTTGACATTCTGAGTTCATTTCATGAAACCTGCGCTTCCCCTATAAGAGTTCGACCTACCATTATGGGAAAACGTGTTTTCGTGAAGAAATCATGACAAACTAACACAAAATGAAGATTTCATTATAACTTGACATTCTGAGTTCATTTCATGAAACCTGCGCTTCCCCTATAAGAGGTCGACCTACCATTATGGGAAAACGTGTTTACGTGAAGAAATCATGACAAACTAACACAAAATGAAGATTTCATTATAACTTGATATTCTGAGTTCATTTCATGAAACCTGCGCTTCCCCTATAAGAGTTCGACCTATCATTATGTGAAAACGTGTTTTCGTGAAGAAATCATGACAAACTAACACAAAATGAAGATTTCATTATAACTTGACATTCTGAGTTCATTTCATGAAACCTGCGCTTCCCCTATAAGAGTTCGACCTACCATTATGAGAAAATGTGTTTTCGTGAAGAAATCATGACAAACTAACACAAAATGAAGATTTCATTATAACTTGACATTCTGAGTTCATTTCATGAAACCTGCGCTTCCCCTATAAGAGTTCGACCTACCATTATGAGAAAATGTGTTTTCGTGAAGAAATCATGACAAACTGAAACAAAATGAAGATTTCATTATAACTTGACATTCTGAGTTCATTTCATGAAACCTGCGCTTCCCCTATAAGAGTTCGACCTACCATTATGAGAAAATGTGTTTTCGTGAAGAAATCATGACAAACTAACACAAAATGAAGATTTCATTATAACTTGACATTCTGAGTTCATTTCATGAAACCTGCGCTTCCCCTATAAGAGTTCGACCTACCATTATGAGAAAATGTGTTTTCGTGAAGAAATCATGACAAACTGAAACAAAATGAAGATTTCATTATAACTTGACATTCTGAGTTCATTTCATGAAACCTGCGCTTCCCCTATAAGAGTTCGACCTACCATTATGGGAAAACGTGTTTACGTGAAGAAATCATGACAAACTAACACAAAATGAAGATTTCATTATAACTTGACATTCTGAGTTCATTTCATGAAAGCTGCGCTTCCCCTATAAGAGTTCGACCTACCATTATGAGAAAATGTGTTTTCGTGAAGAAATCATGACAAACTAACACAAAATGAAGATTTCATTATAACTTGACATTCTGAGTTCATTTCATGAAACCTGCGCTTCCCCTATAAGAGTTCGACCTACCATTATGAGAAAACGTGTTTTCATGAAGAAATCATGACAAACTAACACAAAATGAAGATTTCATTATAACTTGACATTCTGAGTTCATTTCATGAAACCTGCGCTTCCCCTATAAGAGTTCGACCTACCATTATGGGAAAACGTGTTTTCGTGAAGAAATCATGACAAACTAACACAAAATGAAGATTTCATTATAACTTGACATTCTGAGTTCATTTCATGAAACCTGCGCTTCCCCTATAAGAGTTCGACCTACCATTATGGGAAAACGTGTTTTCGTGAAGAAATCATGACAAACTAAGACAAAATGAAGATTTCATTATAACTTGACATTCTGAGTTCATTTCATGAAACCTGCGCTTCCCCTATAAGAGTTCGACCTACCATTATGGGAAAATGTGTTTACGTGAAGAAATCATGACAAACTAACACAAAATGAAGATTTCATTATAACTTGACATTATGAGTTCATTTCATGAAACCTGCGCTTCCCCTATAAGAGTTCGACCTACCATTATGGGAAAACGTGTTTTCGAGAAGAAATCATGACAAACTAACACAAAATGAAGATTTCATTATAACTTGACATTCTGAGTTCATTTCATGAAACCTGAGCTTCCCCTATAAGAGTTCGACCTACCATTATGGGAAAACGTGTTTTCGTGAAGAAATCATGACAAACTAACACAAAATGAAGATTTCATTATAACTTGACATTCTGAGTTCATTTCATGAAACCTGCGCTTCCCCTATAAGAGTTCGACCTACCATTATTGGAAAACGTGTTTTCGAGAAGAAATCATGACAAACTAACACAAAATGAAGATTTCATTATAACTTGACATTCTGAGTTCATTTCATGAAACCTGAGCTTCCCCTATAAGAGTTCGACCTACCATTATGGGAAAACGTGTTTTCGTGAAGAAATCATGACAAACTAACACAAAATGAAGATTTCATTATAACTTGACATTCTGAGTTCATTTCATGAAACCTGCGCTTCCCCTATAAGAGTTCGACCTACCATTATGGGAAAACGTGTTTTCGTGAAGAAATCATGACAAACTAACACAAAATGAAGATTTCATTATAACTTGACATTCTGAGTTCATTTCATGAAACCTGCGCTTCCCCTATAAGAGTTCGACCTACCATTATGGGAAAACGTGTTTTCGAGAAGAAATCATGACAAACTAACACAAAATGAAGATTTCATTATAACTTGACATTCTGAGTTCATTTCATGAAACCTGAGCTTCCCCTATAAGAGTTCGACATACCATTATGGGAAAATGTGTTTTCGTGAAGAAATCATGACAAACTAACACAAAATGAAGATTTCATTATAACTTGACATTCTGAGTTCATTTCATGAAACCTGCGCTTCCCCTATAAGAGGTCGACCTACCATTATGGGAAAACGTGTTTACGTGAAGAAATCATGACAAACTAACACAAAATGAAGATTTCATTATAACTTGATATTCTGAGTTCATTTCATGAAACCTGCGCTTCCCCTATAAGAGTTCGACCTATCATTATGTGAAAACGTGTTTTCGTGAAGAAATCATGACAAACTAACACAAAATGAAGATTTCATTATAACTTGACATTCTGAGTTCATTTCATGAAACCTGCGCTTCCCCTATAAGAGTTCGACCTACCATTATGAGAAAATGTGTTTTCGTGAAGAAATCATGACAAACTAACACAAAATGAAGATTTCATTATAACTTGACATTCTGAGTTCATTTCATGAAACCTGCGCTTCGCCTATAAGAGTTCGACCTACCATTATGAGAAAATGTGTTTTCGTGAAGAAATCATGACAAACTGAAACAAAATGAAGATTTCATTATAACTTGACATTCTGAGTTCATTTCATGAAACCTGCGCTTCCCCTATAAGAGTTCGACCTACCATTATGGGAAAACGTGTTTACGTGAAGAAATCATGACAAACTAACACAAAATGAAGATTTCATTATAACTTGACATTCTGAGTTCATTTCATGAAAGCTGCGCTTCCCCTATAAGAGTTCGACCTACCATTATGAGAAAATGTGTTTTCGTGAAGAAATCATGACAAACTAACACAAAATGAAGATTTCATTATAACTTGACATTCTGAGTTCATTTCATGAAACCTGCGCTTCCCCTATAAGAGTTCGACCTACCATTATGAGAAAATGTGTTTTCGTGAAGAAATCATGACAAACTAACACAAAATGAAGATTTCATTATAACTTGACATTCTGAGTTCATTTCATGAAACCTGCGCTTCCCCTATAAGAGTTCGACCTACCATTATGAGAAAATGTGTTTTCATGAAGAAATCATGACAAACTAACACAAAATGAAGATTTCATTATAACTTGACATTCTGAGTTCATTTCATGAAACCTGCGCTTCCCCTATAAGAGTTCGACCTACCATTATGGGAAAACGTGTTTTCGTGAAGAAATCATGACAAACTAACACAAAATGAAGATTTCATTATAACTTGACATTCTGAGTTCATTTCATGAAACCTGCGCTTCCCCTATAAGAGTTCGACCTACCATTATGGGAAAACGTGTTTTCGTGAAGAAATCATGACAAACTAACACAAAATGAAGATTTCATTATAACTTGACATTCTGAGTTCATTTCATGAAACCTGCGCTTCCCCTATAAGAGTTCGACCTATCATTATGTGAAAACGTGTTTTCGTGAAGAAATCATGACAAACTAACACAAAATGAAGATTTCATTATAACTTGACATTCTGAGTTCATTTCATGAAACCTGCGCTTCCCCTATAAGAGTTCGACCTACCATTATGAGAAAATGTGTTTTCGTGAAGAAATCATGACAAACTAACACAAAATGAAGATTTCATTATAACTTGACATTCTGAGTTCATTTCATGAAACCTGCGCTTCCCCTATAAGAGTTCGACCTACCATTATGAGAAAATGTGTTTTCGTGAAGAAATCATGACAAACTGAAACAAAATGAAGATTTCATTATAACTTGACATTCTGAGTTCATTTCATGAAACCTGCGCTTCCCCTATAAGAGTTCGACCTACCATTATGAGAAAATGTGTTTTCGTGAAGAAATCATGACAAACTAACACAAAATGAAGATTTCATTATAACTTGACATTCTGAGTTCATTTCATGAAACCTGCGCTTCCCCTATAAGAGTTCGACCTACCATTATGAGAAAATGTGTTTTCGTGAAGAAATCATGACAAACTGAAACAAAATGAAGATTTCATTATAACTTGACATTCTGAGTTCATTTCATGAAACCTGCGCTTCCCCTATAAGAGTTCGACCTACCATTATGGGAAAACGTGTTTACGTGAAGAAATCATGACAAACTAACACAAAATGAAGATTTCATTATAACTTGACATTCTGAGTTCATTTCATGAAAGCTGCGCTTCCCCTATAAGAGTTCGACCTACCATTATGAGAAAATGTGTTTTCGTGAAGAAATCATGACAAACTAACACAAAATGAAGATTTCATTATAACTTGACATTCTGAGTTCATTTCATGAAACCTGCGCTTCCCCTATAAGAGTTCGACCTACCATTATGAGAAAACGTGTTTTCATGAAGAAATCATGACAAACTAACACAAAATGAAGATTTCATTATAACTTGACATTCTGAGTTCATTTCATGAAACCTGCGCTTCCCCTATAAGAGTTCGACCTACCATTATGGGAAAACGTGTTTTCGTGAAGAAATCATGACAAACTAACACAAAATGAAGATTTCATTATAACTTGACATTCTGAGTTCATTTCATGAAACCTGCGCTTCCCCTATAAGAGTTCGACCTACCATTATGGGAAAACGTGTTTTCGTGAAGAAATCATGACAAACTAAGACAAAATGAAGATTTCATTATAACTTGACATTCTGAGTTCATTTCATGAAACCTGCGCTTCCCCTATAAGAGTTCGACCTACCATTATGGGAAAATGTGTTTACGTGAAGAAATCATGACAAACTAACACAAAATGAAGATTTCATTATAACTTGACATTATGAGTTCATTTCATGAAACCTGCGCTTCCCCTATAAGAGTTCGACCTACCATTATGGGAAAACGTGTTTTCGAGAAGAAATCATGACAAACTAACACAAAATGAAGATTTCATTATAACTTGACATTCTGAGTTCATTTCATGAAACCTGAGCTTCCCCTATAAGAGTTCGACCTACCATTATGGGAAAACGTGTTTTCGTGAAGAAATCATGACAAACTAACACAAAATGAAGATTTCATTATAACTTGACATTCTGAGTTCATTTCATGAAACCTGCGCTTCCCCTATAAGAGTTCGACCTACCATTATTGGAAAACGTGTTTTCGAGAAGAAATCATGACAAACTAACACAAAATGAAGATTTCATTATAACTTGACATTCTGAGTTCATTTCATGAAACCTGAGCTTCCCCTATAAGAGTTCGACCTACCATTATGGGAAAACGTGTTTTCGTGAAGAAATCATGACAAACTAACACAAAATGAAGATTTCATTATAACTTGACATTCTGAGTTCATTTCATGAAACCTGCGCTTCCCCTATAAGAGTTCGACCTACCATTATGGGAAAACGTGTTTTCGTGAAGAAATCATGACAAACTAACACAAAATGAAGATTTCATTATAACTTGACATTCTGAGTTCATTTCATGAAACCTGCGCTTCCCCTATAAGAGTTCGACCTACCATTATGGGAAAACGTGTTTTCGAGAAGAAATCATGACAAACTAACACAAAATGAAGATTTCATTATAACTTGACATTCTGAGTTCATTTCATGAAACCTGAGCTTCCCCTATAAGAGTTCGACATACCATTATGGGAAAATGTGTTTTCGTGAAGAAATCATGACAAACTAACACAAAATGAAGATTTCATTATAACTTGACATTCTGAGTTCATTTCATGAAACCTGCGCTTCCCCTATAAGAGGTCGACCTACCATTATGGGAAAACGTGTTTACGTGAAGAAATCATGACAAACTAACACAAAATGAAGATTTCATTATAACTTGATATTCTGAGTTCATTTCATGAAACCTGCGCTTCCCCTATAAGAGTTCGACCTATCATTATGTGAAAACGTGTTTTCGTGAAGAAATCATGACAAACTAACACAAAATGAAGATTTCATTATAACTTGACATTCTGAGTTCATTTCATGAAACCTGCGCTTCCCCTATAAGAGTTCGACCTACCATTATGAGAAAATGTGTTTTCGTGAAGAAATCATGACAAACTAACACAAAATGAAGATTTCATTATAACTTGACATTCTGAGTTCATTTCATGAAACCTGCGCTTCGCCTATAAGAGTTCGACCTACCATTATGAGAAAATGTGTTTTCGTGAAGAAATCATGACAAACTGAAACAAAATGAAGATTTCATTATAACTTGACATTCTGAGTTCATTTCATGAAACCTGCGCTTCCCCTATAAGAGTTCGACCTACCATTATGGGAAAACGTGTTTACGTGAAGAAATCATGACAAACTAACACAAAATGAAGATTTCATTATAACTTGACATTCTGAGTTCATTTCATGAAAGCTGCGCTTCCCCTATAAGAGTTCGACCTACCATTATGAGAAAATGTGTTTTCGTGAAGAAATCATGACAAACTAACACAAAATGAAGATTTCATTATAACTTGACATTCTGAGTTCATTTCATGAAACCTGCGCTTCCCCTATAAGAGTTCGACCTACCATTATGAGAAAATGTGTTTTCGTGAAGAAATCATGACAAACTAACACAAAATGAAGATTTCATTATAACTTGACATTCTGAGTTCATTTCATGAAACCTGCGCTTCCCCTATAAGAGTTCGACCTACCATTATGAGAAAATGTGTTTTCATGAAGAAATCATGACAAACTAACACAAAATGAAGATTTCATTATAACTTGACATTCTGAGTTCATTTCATGAAACCTGCGCTTCCCCTATAAGAGTTCGACCTACCATTATGGGAAAACGTGTTTTCGTGAAGAAATCATGACAAACTAACACAAAATGAAGATTTCATTATAACTTGACATTCTGAGTTCATTTCATGAAACCTGCGCTTCCCCTATAAGAGTTCGACCTACCATTATGGGAAAACGTGTTTTCGTGAAGAAATCATGACAAACTAACACAAAATGAAGATTTCATTATAACTTGACATTCTGAGTTCATTTCATGAAACCTGCGCTTCCCCTATAAGAGTTCGACCTACCATTATGGGAAAATGTGTTTACGTGAAGAAATCATGACAAACTAACACAAAATGAAGATTTCATTATAACTTGACATTATGAGTTCATTTCATGAAACCTGCGCTTCCCCTATAAGAGTTCGACCTACCATTATGGGAAAACGTGTTTTCGAGAAGAAATCATGACAAACTAACACAAAATGAAGATTTCATTATAACTTGACATTCTGAGTTCATTTCATGAAACCTGAGCTTCCCCTATAAGAGTTCGACATACCATTATGGGAAAATGTGTTTTCGTGAAGAAATCATGACAAACTAACACAAAATGAAGATTTCATTATAACTTGACATTCTGAGTTCATTTCATGAAACCTGCGCTTCCCCTATAAGAGTTCGACCTACCATTATGGGAAAACGTGTTTTCGTGAAGAAATCATGACAAACTAACACAAAATGAAGATTTCATTATAACTTGACATTCTGAGTTCATTTCATGAAACCTGAGCTTCCCCTATAAGAGTTCGACAAACCATTATGGGAAAATGTGTTTTCGTGAAGAAATCATGACAAACTAACACAAAATGAAGATTTCATTATAACTTGACATTCTGAGTTCATTTCATGAAACCTGCGCTTCCCCTATAAGAGTTCGACCTACCATTATGGGAAAACGTGTTTTCGTGAAGAAATCATGACAAACTAACACAAAATGAAGATTTCATTATAACTTGACATTCTGAGTTCATTTCATGAAACCTGCGCTTCCCCTATAAGAGGTCGACCTACCATTATGGGAAAACGTGTTTACGTGAAGAAATCATGACAAACTAACACAAAATGAAGATTTCATTATAACTTGATATTCTGAGTTCATTTCATGAAACCTGCGCTTCCCCTATAAGAGTTCGACCTATCATTATGTGAAAACGTGTTTTCGTGAAGAAATCATGACAAACTAACACAAAATGAAGATTTCCTTATAACTTGACATTCTGAGTTCATTTCATGAAACCTGCGCTTCCCCTATAAGAGTTCGACCTACCATTATGAGAAAATGTGTTTTCGTGAAGAAATCATGACAAACTAACACAAAATGAAGATTTCATTATAACTTGACATTCTGAGTTCATTTCATGAAACCTGCGCTTCCCCTATAAGAGTTCGACCTACCATTATGAGAAAATGTGTTTTCGTGAAGAAATCATGACAAACTGAAACAAAATGAAGATTTCATTATAACTTGACATTCTGAGTTCATTTCATGAAACCTGCGCTTCCCCTATAAGAGTTCGACCTACCATTATGGGAAAACGTGTTTACGTGAAGAAATCATGACAAACTAACACAAAATGAAGATTTCATTATAACTTGACATTCTGAGTTCATTTCATGAAAGCTGCGCTTCCCCTATAAGAGTTCGACCTACCATTATGAGAAAATGTGTTTTCGTGAAGAAATCATGACAAACTAACACAAAATGAAGATTTCATTATAACTTGACATTCTGAGTTCATTTCATGAAACCTGCGCTTCCCCTATAAGAGTTCGACCTACCATTATGTGAAAACGTGTTTTCGTGAAGAAATCATGACAAACTAACACAAAATGAAGATTTCATTATAACTTGACATTCTGAGTTCATTTCATGAAACCTGCGCTTCCCCTATAAGAGTTCGACCTACCATTATGAGAAAATGTGTTTTCGTGAAGAAATCATGACAAACTAACACAAAATGAAGATTTCATTATAACTTGACATTCTGAGTTCATTTCATGAAACCTGCGCTTCCCCTATAAGAGTTCGACCTACCATTATGAGAAAATGTGTTTTCGTGAAGAAATCATGACAAACTGAAACAAAATGAAGATTTCATTATAACTTGACATTCTGAGTTCATTTCATGAAACCTGCGCTTCCCCTATAAGAGTTCGACCTACCATTATGAGAAAATGTGTTTTCGTGAAGAAATCATGACAAACTAACACAAAATGAAGATTTCATTATAACTTGACATTCTGAGTTCATTTCATGAAACCTGCGCTTCCCCTATAAGAGTTCGACCTACCATTATGAGAAAATGTGTTTTCGTGAAGAAATCATGACAAACTGAAACAAAATGAAGATTTCATTATAACTTGACATTCTGAGTTCATTTCATGAAACCTGCGCTTCCCCTATAAGAGTTCGACCTACCATTATGGGAAAACGTGTTTACGTGAAGAAATCATGACAAACTAACACAAAATGAAGATTTCATTATAACTTGACATTCTGAGTTCATTTCATGAAAGCTGCGCTTCCCCTATAAGAGTTCGACCTACCATTATGAGAAAATGTGTTTTCGTGAAGAAATCATGACAAACTAACACAAAATGAAGATTTCATTATAACTTGACATTCTGAGTTCATTTCATGAAACCTGCGCTTCCCCTATAAGAGTTCGACCTATCATTATGTGAAAACGTGTTTTCGTGAAGAAATCATGACAAACTAACACAAAATGAAGATTTCATTATAACTTGACATTCTGAGTTCATTTCATGAAACCTGCGCTTCCCCTATAAGAGTTCGACCTACCATTATGAGAAAATGTGTTTTCGTGAAGAAATCATGACAAACTAACACAAAATGAAGATTTCATTATAACTTGACATTCTGAGTTCATTTCATGAAACCTGCGCTTCCCCTATAAGAGTTCGACCTACCATTATGAGAAAATGTGTTTTCGTGAAGAAATCATGACAAACTGAAACAAAATGAAGATTTCATTATAACTTGACATTCTGAGTTCATTTCATGAAACCTGCGCTTCCCCTATAAGAGTTCGACCTACCATTATGGGAAAACGTGTTTACGTGAAGAAATCATGACAAACTAACACAAAATGAAGATTTCATTATAACTTGACATTCTGAGTTCATTTCATGAAAGCTGCGCTTCCCCTATAAGAGTTCGACCTACCATTATGAGAAAATGTGTTTTCGTGAAGAAATCATGACAAACTAACACAAAATGAAGATTTCATTATAACTTGACATTCTGAGTTCATTTCATGAAACCTGCGCTTCCCCTATAAGAGTTCGACCTACCATTATGAGAAAACGTGTTTTCATGAAGAAATCATGACAAACTAACACAAAATGAAGATTTCATTATAACTTGACATTCTGAGTTCATTTCATGAAACCTGCGCTTCCCCTATAAGAGTTCGACCTACCATTATGGGAAAACGTGTTTTCGTGAAGAAATCATGACAAACTAACACAAAATGAAGATTTCATTATAACTTGACATTCTGAGTTCATTTCATGAAACCTGCGCTTCCCCTATAAGAGTTCGACCTACCATTATGGGAAAACGTGTTTTCGTGAAGAAATCATGACAAACTAAGACAAAATGAAGATTTCATTATAACTTGACATTCTGAGTTCATTTCATGAAACCTGCGCTTCCCCTATAAGAGTTCGACCTACCATTATGGGAAAATGTGTTTACGTGAAGAAATCATGACAAACTAACACAAAATGAAGATTTCATTATAACTTGACATTATGAGTTCATTTCATGAAACCTGCGCTTCCCCTATAAGAGTTCGACCTACCATTATGGGAAAACGTGTTTACGTGAAGAAATCATGACAAACTAACACAAAATGAAGATTTCATTATAACTTGACATTCTGAGTTCATTTCATGAAAGCTGCGCTTCCCCTATAAGAGTTCGACCTACCATTATGAGAAAATGTGTTTTCGTGAAGAAATCATGACAAACTAACACAAAATGAAGATTTCATTATAACTTGACATTCTGAGTTCATTTCATGAAACCTGCGCTTCCCCTATAAGAGTTCGACCTACCATTATGAGAAAACGTGTTTTCATGAAGAAATCATGACAAACTAACACAAAATGAAGATTTCATTATAACTTGACATTCTGAGTTCATTTCATGAAACCTGCGCTTCCCCTATAAGAGTTCGACCTACCATTATGGGAAAACGTGTTTTCGTGAAGAAATCATGACAAACTAACACAAAATGAAGATTTCATTATAACTTGACATTCTGAGTTCATTTCATGAAACCTGCGCTTCCCCTATAAGAGTTCGACCTATCATTATGTGAAAACGTGTTTTCGTGAAGAAATCATGACAAACTAACACAAAATGAAGATTTCATTATAACTTGACATTCTGAGTTCATTTCATGAAACCTGCGCTTCCCCTATAAGAGTTCGACCTACCATTATGAGAAAATGTGTTTTCGTGAAGAAATCATGACAAACTAACACAAAATGAAGATTTCATTATAACTTGACATTCTGAGTTCATTTCATGAAACCTGCGCTTCCCCTATAAGAGTTCGACCTACCATTATGAGAAAATGTGTTTTCGTGAAGAAATCATGACAAACTGAAACAAAATGAAGATTTCATTATAACTTGACATTCTGAGTTCATTTCATGAAACCTGCGCTTCCCCTATAAGAGTTCGACCTACCATTATGGGAAAACGTGTTTACGTGAAGAAATCATGACAAACTAACACAAAATGAAGATTTCATTATAACTTGACATTCTGAGTTCATTTCATGAAAGCTGCGCTTCCCCTATAAGAGTTCGACCTACCATTATGAGAAAACGTGTTTTCGTGAAGAAATCATGACAAACTAACACAAAATGAAGATTTCATTATAACTTGACATTCTGAGTTCATTTCATGAAACCTGCGCTTCCCCTATAAGAGTTCGACCTACCATTATGAGAAAACGTGTTTTCATGAAGAAATCATGACAAACTAACACAAAATGAAGATTTCATTATAACTTGACATTCTGAGTTCATTTCATGAAACCTGCGCTTCCCCTATAAGAGTTCGACCTACCATTATGGGAAAACGTGTTTTCGTGAAGAAATCATGACAAACTAACACAAAATGAAGATTTCATTATAACTTGACATTCTGAGTTCATTTCATGAAACCTGCGCTTCCCCTATAAGAGTTCGACCTACCATTATGGGAAAACGTGTTTTCGTGAAGAAATCATGACAAACTAAGACAAAATGAAGATTTCATTATAACTTGACATTCTGAGTTCATTTCATGAAACCTGCGCTTCCCCTATAAGAGTTCGACCTACCATTATGGGAAAATGTGTTTACGTGAAGAAATCATGACAAACTAACACAAAATGAAGATTTCATTTTTAATAACTTGACATTATGAGTTCATTTCATGAAACCTGCGCTTCCCCTATAAGAGTTCGACCTACCATTATGGGAAAACGTGTTTTCGAGAAGAAATCATGACAAACTAACACAAAATGAAGATTTCATTATAACTTGACATTCTGAGTTCATTTCATGAAACCTGAGCTTCCCCTATAAGAGTTCGACCTACCATTATGGGAAAACGTGTTTTCGTGAAGAAATCATGACAAACTAACACAAAATGAAGATTTCATTATAACTTGACATTCTGAGTTCATTTCATGAAACCTGCGCTTCCCCTATAAGAGTTCGACCTACCATTATTGGAAAACGTGTTTTCGAGAAGAAATCATGACAAACTAACACAAAATGAAGATTTCATTATAACTTGACATTCTGAGTTCATTTCATGAAACCTGAGCTTCCCCTATAAGAGTTCGACCTACCATTATGGGAAAACGTGTTTTCGTGAAGAAATCATGACAAACTAACACAAAATGAAGATTTCATTATAACTTGACATTCTGAGTTCATTTCATGAAACCTGCGCTTCCCCTATAAGAGTTCGACCTACCATTATGGGAAAACGTGTTTTCGTGAAGAAATCATGACAAACTAACACAAAATGAAGATTTCATTATAACTTGACATTCTGAGTTCATTTCATGAAACCTGCGCTTCCCCTATAAGAGTTCGACCTACCATTATGGGAAAACGTGTTTTCGAGAAGAAATCATGACAAACTAACACAAAATGAAGATTTCATTATAACTTGACATTCTGAGTTCATTTCATGAAACCTGAGCTTCCCCTATAAGAGTTCGACATACCATTATGGGAAAATGTGTTTTCGTGAAGAAATCATGACAAACTAACACAAAATGAAGATTTCATTATAACTTGACATTCTGAGTTCATTTCATGAAACCTGCGCTTCCCCTATAAGAGGTCGACCTACCATTATGGGAAAACGTGTTTACGTGAAGAAATCATGACAAACTAACACAAAATGAAGATTTCATTATAACTTGATATTCTGAGTTCATTTCATGAAACCTGCGCTTCCCCTATAAGAGTTCGACCTATCATTATGTGAAAACGTGTTTTCGTGAAGAAATCATGACAAACTAACACAAAATGAAGATTTCATTATAACTTGACATTCTGAGTTCATTTCATGAAACCTGCGCTTCCCCTATAAGAGTTCGACCTACCATTATGAGAAAATGTGTTTTCGTGAAGAAATCATGACAAACTAACACAAAATGAAGATTTCATTATAACTTGACATTCTGAGTTCATTTCATGAAACCTGCGCTTCCCCTATAAGAGTTCGACCTACCATTATGAGAAAATGTGTTTTCGTGAAGAAATCATGACAAACTGAAACAAAATGAAGATTTCATTATAACTTGACATTCTGAGTTCATTTCATGAAACCTGCGCTTCCCCTATAAGAGTTCGACCTACCATTATGGGAAAACGTGTTTACGTGAAGAAATCATGACAAACTAACACAAAATGAAGATTTCATTATAACTTGACATTCTGAGTTCATTTCATGAAAGCTGCGCTTCCCCTATAAGAGTTCGACCTACCATTATGAGAAAATGTGTTTTCGTGAAGAAATCATGACAAACTAACACAAAATGAAGATTTCATTATAACTTGACATTCTGAGTTCATTTCATGAAACCTGCGCTTCCCCTATAAGAGTTCGACCTACCATTATGAGAAAATGTGTTTTCGTGAAGAAATCATGACAAACTAACACAAAATGAAGATTTCATTATAACTTGACATTCTGAGTTCATTTCATGAAACCTGCGCTTCCCCTATAAGAGTTCGACCTACCATTATGAGAAAATGTGTTTTCATGAAGAAATCATGACAAACTAACACAAAATGAAGATTTCATTATAACTTGACATTCTGAGTTCATTTCATGAAACCTGCGCTTCCCCTATAAGAGTTCGACCTACCATTATGGGAAAACGTGTTTTCGTGAAGAAATCATGACAAACTAACACAAAATGAAGATTTCATTATAACTTGACATTCTGAGTTCATTTCATGAAACCTGCGCTTCCCCTATAAGAGTTCGACCTACCATTATGGGAAAACGTGTTTTCGTGAAGAAATCATGACAAACTAACACAAAATGAAGATTTCATTATAACTTGACATTCTGAGTTCATTTCATGAAACCTGCGCTTCCCCTATAAGAGTTCGACCTACCATTATGGGAAAATGTGTTTACGTGAAGAAATCATGACAAACTAACACAAAATGAAGATTTCATTATAACTTGACATTATGAGTTCATTTCATGAAACCTGCGCTTCCCCTATAAGAGTTCGACCTACCATTATGGGAAAACGTGTTTTCGAGAAGAAATCATGACAAACTAACACAAAATGAAGATTTCATTATAACTTGACATTCTGAGTTCATTTCATGAAACCTGAGCTTCCCCTATAAGAGTTCGACATACCATTATGGGAAAATGTGTTTTCGTGAAGAAATCATGACAAACTAACACAAAATGAAGATTTCATTATAACTTGACATTCTGAGTTCATTTCATGAAACCTGCGCTTCCCCTATAAGAGTTCGACCTACCATTATGGGAAAACGTGTTTTCGTGAAGAAATCATGACAAACTAACACAAAATGAAGATTTCATTATAACTTGACATTCTGAGTTCATTTCATGAAACCTGAGCTTCCCCTATAAGAGTTCGACAAACCATTATGGGAAAATGTGTTTTCGTGAAGAAATCATGACAAACTAACACAAAATGAAGATTTCATTATAACTTGACATTCTGAGTTCATTTCATGAAACCTGCGCTTCCCCTATAAGAGTTCGACCTACCATTATGGGAAAACGTGTTTTCGTGAAGAAATCATGACAAACTAACACAAAATGAAGATTTCATTATAACTTGACATTCTGAGTTCATTTCATGAAACCTGCGCTTCCCCTATAAGAGGTCGACCTACCATTATGGGAAAACGTGTTTACGTGAAGAAATCATGACAAACTAACACAAAATGAAGATTTCATTATAACTTGATATTCTGAGTTCATTTCATGAAACCTGCGCTTCCCCTATAAGAGTTCGACCTATCATTATGTGAAAACGTGTTTTCGTGAAGAAATCATGACAAACTAACACAAAATGAAGATTTCATTATAACTTGACATTCTGAGTTCATTTCATGAAACCTGCGCTTCCCCTATAAGAGTTCGACCTACCATTATGAGAAAATGTGTTTTCGTGAAGAAATCATGACAAACTAACACAAAATGAAGATTTCATTATAACTTGACATTCTGAGTTCATTTCATGAAACCTGCGCTTCCCCTATAAGAGTTCGACCTACCATTATGAGAAAATGTGTTTTCGTGAAGAAATCATGACAAACTGAAACAAAATGAAGATTTCATTATAACTTGACATTCTGAGTTCATTTCATGAAACCTGCGCTTCCCCTATAAGAGTTCGACCTACCATTATGGGAAAACGTGTTTACGTGAAGAAATCATGACAAACTAACACAAAATGAAGATTTCATTATAACTTGACATTCTGAGTTCATTTCATGAAAGCTGCGCTTCCCCTATAAGAGTTCGACCTACCATTATGAGAAAATGTGTTTTCGTGAAGAAATCATGACAAACTAACACAAAATGAAGATTTCATTATAACTTGACATTCTGAGTTCATTTCATGAAACCTGCGCTTCCCCTATAAGAGTTCGACCTACCATTATGAGAAAACGTGTTTTCATGAAGAAATCATGACAAACTAACACAAAATGAAGATTTCATTATAACTTGACATTCTGAGTTCATTTCATGAAACCTGCGCTTCCCCTATAAGAGTTCGACCTACCATTATGGGAAAACGTGTTTTCGTGAAGAAATCATGACAAACTAACACAAAATGAAGATTTCATTATAACTTGACATTCTGAGTTCATTTCATGAAACCTGCGCTTCCCCTATAAGAGTTCGACCTACCATTATGGGAAAACGTGTTTTCGTGAAGAAATCATGACAAACTAAGACAAAATGAAGATTTCATTATAACTTGACATTCTGAGTTCATTTCATGAAACCTGCGCTTCCCCTATAAGAGTTCGACCTACCATTATGGGAAAATGTGTTTACGTGAAGAAATCATGACAAACTAACACAAAATGAAGATTTCATTATAACTTGACATTATGAGTTCATTTCATGAAACCTGCGCTTCCCCTATAAGAGTTCGACCTACCATTATGGGAAAACGTGTTTTCGAGAAGAAATCATAACAAACTAACACAAAATGAAGATTTCATTATAACTTGACATTCTGAGTTCATTTCATGAAACCTGAGCTTCCCCTATAAGAGTTCGACCTACCATTATGGGAAAACGTGTTTTCGTGAAGAAATCATGACAAACTAACACAAAATGAAGATTTCATTATAACTTGACATTCTGAGTTCATTTCATGAAACCTGCGCTTCCCCTATAAGAGTTCGACCTACCATTATTGGAAAACGTGTTTTCGAGAAGAAATCATGACAAACTAACACAAAATGAAGATTTCATTATAACTTGACATTCTGAGTTCATTTCATGAAACCTGAGCTTCCCCTATAAGAGTTCGACCTACCATTATGGGAAAACGTGTTTTCGTGAAGAAATCATGACAAACTAACACAAAATGAAGATTTCATTATAACTTGACATTCTGAGTTCATTTCATGAAACCTGCGCTTCCCCTATAAGAGTTCGACCTACCATTATGTGAAAACGTGTTTTCGTGAAGAAATCATGACAAACTAACACAAAATGAAGATTTCATTATAACTTGACATTCTGAGTTCATTTCATGAAACCTGCGCTTCCCCTATAAGAGTTCGACCTACCATTATGGGAAAACGTGTTTTCGAGAAGAAATCATGACAAACTAACACAAAATGAAGATTTCATTATAACTTGACATTCTGAGTTCATTTCATGAAACCTGAGCTTCCCCTATAAGAGTTCGACATACCATTATGGGAAAATGTGTTTTCGTGAAGAAATCATGACAAACTAACACAAAATGAAGATTTCATTATAACTTGACATTCTGAGTTCATTTCATGAAACCTGCGCTTCCCCTATAAGAGTTCGACCTATCATTATGTGAAAACGTGTTTTCGTGAAGAAATCATGACAAACTAACACAAAATGAAGATTTCATTATAACTTGACATTCTGAGTTCATTTCATGAAACCTGCGCTTCCCCTATAAGAGTTCGACCTACCATTATGAGAAAATGTGTTTTCGTGAAGAAATCATGACAAACTAACACAAAATGAAGATTTCATTATAACTTGACATTCTGAGTTCATTTCATGAAACCTGCGCTTCCCCTATAAGAGTTCGACCTACCATTATGAGAAAATGTGTTTTCGTGAAGAAATCATGACAAACTGAAACAAAATGAAGATTTCATTATAACTTGACATTCTGAGTTCATTTCATGAAACCTGCGCTTCCCCTATAAGAGTTCGACCTACCATTATGGGAAAACGTGTTTACGTGAAGAAATCATGACAAACTAACACAAAATGAAGATTTCATTATAACTTGACATTCTGAGTTCATTTCATGAAACCTGCGCTTCCCCTATAAGAGTTCGACCTACCATTATGGGAAAACGTGTTTTCGTGAAGAAATCATGACAAACTAACACAAAATGAAGATTTCATTATAACTTGACATTCTGAGTTCATTTCATGAAACCTGCGCTTCCCCTATAAGAGTTCGACCTACCATTATGGGAAAACGTGTTTTCGTGAAGAAATCATGACAAACTAACACAAAATGAAGATTTCATTATAACTTGACATTCTGAGTTCATTTCATGAAACCTGCGCTTCCCCTATAAGAGTTCGACCTACCATTATGGGAAAATGTGTTTACGTGAAGAAATCATGACAAACTAACACAAAATGAAGATTTCATTATAACTTGACATTATGAGTTCATTTCATGAAACCTGCGCTTCCCCTATAAGAGTTCGACCTACCATTATGGGAAAACGTGTTTTCGAGAAGAAATCATGACAAACTAACACAAAATGAAGATTTCATTATAACTTGACATTCTGAGTTCATTTCATGAAACCTGAGCTTCCCCTATAAGAGTTCGACATACCATTATGGGAAAATGTGTTTTCGTGAAGAAATCATGACAAACTAACACAAAATGAAGATTTCATTATAACTTGACATTCTGAGTTCATTTCATGAAACCTGCGCTTCCCCTATAAGAGTTCGACCTACCATTATGGGAAAACGTGTTTTCGTGAAGAAATCATGACAAACTAACACAAAATGAAGATTTCATTATAACTTGACATTCTGAGTTCATTTCATGAAACCTGAGCTTCCCCTATAAGAGTTCGACAAACCATTATGGGAAAATGTGTTTTCGTGAAGAAATCATGACAAACTAACACAAAATGAAGATTTCATTATAACTTGACATTCTGAGTTCATTTCATGAAACCTGCGCTTCCCCTATAAGAGTTCGACCTACCATTATGGGAAAACGTGTTTTCGTGAAGAAATCATGACAAACTAACACAAAATGAAGATTTCATTATAACTTGACATTCTGAGTTCATTTCATGAAACCTGCGCTTCCCCTATAAGAGTTCGACCTGCCATTATGGGAAAACGTGTTTACGTGAAGAAATCATGACAAACTAACACAAAATGAAGATTTCATTATAACTTGACATTATGAGTTCATTTCATGAAACCTGCGCTTCCCCTATAAGAGTTCGACCTACCATTATGGGAAAACGTGTTTTCGAGAAGAAATCATGACAAACTAACACAAAATGAAGATTTCATTATAACTTGACATTCTGAGTTCATTTCATGAAACCTGAGCTTCCCCTATAAGAGTTCGACATACCATTATGGGAAAATGTGTTTTCGTGAAGAAATCATGACAAACTAACACAAAATGAAGATTTCATTATAACTTGACATTCTGAGTTCATTTCATGAAACCTGCGCTTCCCCTATAAGAGTTCGACCTACCATTATGGGAAAACGTGTTTTCGTGAAGAAATCATGACAAACTAACACAAAATGAAGATTTCATTATAACTTGACATTCTGAGTTCATTTCATGAAACCTGAGCTTCCCCTATAAGAGTTCGACAAACCATTATGGGAAAATGTGTTTTCGTGAAGAAATCATGACAAACTAACACAAAATGAAGATTTCATTATAACTTGACATTCTGAGTTCATTTCATGAAACCTGCGCTTCCCCTATAAGAGTTCGACCTACCATTATGGGAAAACGTGTTTTCGTGAAGAAATCATGACAAACTAACACAAAATGAAGATTTCATTATAACTTGACATTCTGAGTTCATTTCATGAAACCTGCGCTTCCCCTATAAGAGTTCGACCTACCATTATGGGAAAACGTGTTTACGTGAAGAAATCATGACAAACTAACACAAAATGAAGATTTCATTATAACTTGACATTATGAGTTCATTTCATGAAACCTGCGCTTCCCCTATAAGAGTTCGACCTACCATTATGGGAAAACGTGTTTTCGAGAAGAAATCATGACAAACTAACACAAAATGAAGATTTCATTATAACTTGACATTCTGAGTTCATTTCATGAAACCTGAGCTTCCCCTATAAGAGTTCGACATACCATTATGGGAAAATGTGTTTTCGTGAAAAAATCATGACAAACTAACACAAAATGAAGATTTCATTATAACTTGACATTCTGAGTTCATTTCATGAAACCTGCGCTTCCCCTATAAGAGTTCGACCTACCATTATGGGAAAACGTGTTTTCGTGAAGAAATCATGACAAACTAACACAAAATGAAGATTTCATTATAACTTGACATTCTGAGTTCATTTCATGAAACCTGAGCTTCCCCTATAAGAGTTCGACATACCATTATGGGAAAATGTGTTTTCGTGAAGAAATCATGACAAACTAACACAAAATGAAGATTTCATTATAACTTGACATTCTGAGTTCATTTCATGAAACCTGCGCTTCCCCTATAAGAGTTCGACCTACCATTATGGGAAAACGTGTTTTCGTGAAGAAATCATGACAAACTAACACAAAATGAAGATTTCATTATAACTTGACATTCTGAGTTCATTTCATGAAACCTGCGCTTCCCCTATAAGAGTTCGACCTACCATTATGGGAAAACGTGTTTTCGTGAAGAAATCATGACAAACTAACACAAAATGAAGATTTCATTATAACTTGACATTCTGAGTTCATTTCATGAAACCTGCGCTTCCCCTATAAGAGTTCGACCTACCATTATGGGAAAACGTGTTTTCGTGAAGAAATCATGACAAACTAACACAAAATGAAGATTTCATTATAACTTGACATTCTGAGTTCATTTCATGAAACCTGCGCTTCCCCTATAAGAGTTCGACCTACCATTATGGGAAAACGTGTTTTCGTGAAGAAATCATGACAAACTAACACAAAATGAAGATTTCATTATAACTTGACATTCTGAGTTCATTTCATGAAACCTGCGCTTCCCCTATAAGAGTTCGACCTACCATTATGGGAAAATGTGTTTACGTGAAGAAATCATGACAAACTAACACAAAATGAAGATTTCATTATAACTTGACATTATGAGTTCATTTCATGAAACCTGCGCTTCCCCTATAAGAGTTCGACCTACCATTATGGGAAAACGTGTTTTCGAGAAGAAATCATGACAAACTAACACAAAATGAAGATTTCATTATAACTTGACATTCTGAGTTCATTTCATGAAACCTGAGCTTCCCCTATAAGAGTTCGACATACCATTATGGGAAAATGTGTTTTCGTGAAGAAATCATGACAAACTAACACAAAATGAAGATTTCATTATAACTTGACATTCTGAGTTCATTTCATGAAACCTGCGCTTCCCCTATAAGAGTTCGACCTACCATTATGGGAAAACGTGTTTTCGTGAAGAAATCATGACAAACTAACACAAAATGAAGATTTCATTATAACTTGACATTCTGAGTTCATTTCATGAAACCTGAGCTTCCCCTATAAGAGTTCGACATACCATTATGGGAAAATGTGTTTTCGTGAAGAAATCATGACAAACTAACACAAAATGAAGATTTCATTATAACTTGACATTCTGAGTTCATTTCATGAAACCTGCGCTTCCCCTATAAGAGTTCGACCTACCATTATGGGAAAACGTGTTTTCGTGAAGAAATCATGACAAACTAACACAAAATGAAGATTTCATTATAACTTGACATTCTGAGTTCATTTCATGAAACCTGCGCTTCCCCTATAAGAGTTCGACCTACCATTATGGGAAAACGTGTTTTCGTGAAGAAATCATGACAAACTAACACAAAATGAAGATTTCATTATAACTTGACATTCTGAGTTCATTTCATGAAACCTGCCCTTCCCCTATAAGAGTTCGACCTACCATTATGAGAAAATGTGTTTTCGTGAAGAAATCATGACAAACTAACACAAAATGAAGATTTCATTATAACTTGACATTCTGAGTTCATTTCATGAAACCTGCGCTTCCCCTATAAGAGTTCGACCTACCATTATGGGAAAACGTGTTTTCGTGAAGAAATCATGACAAACTAACACAAAATGAAGATTTCATTATAACTTGACATTCTGAGTTCATTTCATGAAACCTGCGCTTCCCCTATAAGAGTTCGACCTACCATTATAGGAAAACGTGTTTTCGTGAAGAAATCATGACAAACTAACACAAAATGAAGATTTCATTATAACTTGACATTCTGAGTTCATTTCATGAAACCTGCGCTTCCCTTATAAGAGTTCGACCTACCATTATGGGAAAATGTGTTTTCGTGACGAAATCATGACAAACTAACACAAAATGAAGATTTCATTATAACTTGACATTCTGAGTTCATTTCATGAAACCTGCGCTTCCCCTATAAGAGTTCGACCTACCATTATGGGAAAACGTGTTTTCGTGAAGAAATCATGACAAACTAACACAAAATGAAGATTTCATTATAACTTGACATTCTGAGTTCATTTCATGAAACCTGCGCTTCCCCTATAAGAGTTCGACCTACCATTATAGGAAAACGTGTTTTCGTGAAGAAATCATGACAAACTAACACAAAATGAAGATTTCATTATAACTTGACATTCTGAGTTCATTTTATGAAACCTGCCCTTCCCCTATAAGAGTTCGACCTACCATTATGAGAAAATGTGTTTTCGTGAAGAAATCATGACAAACTAACACAAAATGAAGATTTCATTATAACTTGACATTCTGAGTTCATTTCATGAAACCTGCGCTTCCCCTATAAGAGTTCGACCTACCATTATGGGAAAACGTGTTTTCGTGAAGAAATCATGACAAACTAACACAAAATGAAGATTTCATTATAACTTGACATTCTGAGTTCATTTCATGAAACCTGCGCTTCCCCTATAAGAGTTCGACCTACCATTATGGGAAAACGTGTTTTCGTGAAGAAATCATGACAAACTAACACAAAATGAAGATTTCATTATAACTTGACATTCTGAGTTCATTTCATGAAACCTGCGCTTCCCTTATAAGAGTTCGACCTACCATTATGGGAAAACGTGTTTTCGTGAAGAAATCATGACAAACTAACACAAAATGAAGATTTCATTATAACTTGACATTCTGAGTTCATTTCATGAGACCTGCACTTCCCCTATCAGAGTTCGACCTACCATTATGGGAAAACGTGTTTTCGTGAAGAAATCATGACAAACTAAGACAAAATGAAGATTTCATTATAACTTGACATTCTGAGTTCATTTCATGAAACCTGCCCTTCCCCTATAAGAGTTCGACCTACCATTATGAGAAAATGTGTTTTCGTGAAGAAATCATGACAAACTAACACAAAATGAAGATTTCATTATAACTTGACATTCTGAGTTCATTTCATGAAACCTGCGCTTCCCCTATAAGAGTTCGACCTACCATTATGGGAAAACGTGTTTTCGTGAAGAAATCATGACAAACTAACACAAAATGAAGATTTCATTATAACTTGACATTCTGAGTTCATTTCATGAAACCTGCGCTTCCCCTATAAGAGTTCGACCTACCATTATGGGAAAACGTGTTTACGTGAAGAAATCATGACAAACTAACACAAAATGAAGATTTCATTATAACTTGACATTCTGAGTTCATTTCATGAAACCTGCGCTTCCCCTATAAGAGTTCGACCTACCATTATGGGAAAACGTGTTTACGTGAAGAAATCATGACAAACTAACACAAAATGAAGATTTCATTATAACTTGACATTCTGAGTTCATTTCATGAAACCTGCGCTTCCCCTATAAGAGTTCGACCTACCATTATGGGAAAACGTGTTTTCGTGAAGAAATCATGACAAACTAACACAAAATGAAGATTTCATTATAACTTGACATTCTGAGTTCATTTCATGAAACCTGCGCTTCCCCTATAAGAGTTCGACCTACCATTATGGGAAAACGTGTTTTCGAGAAGAAATCATGACAAACTAACACAAAATGAAGATTTCATTATAACTTGACATTCTGAGTTCATTTCATGAAACCTGCGCTTCCCCTATAAGAGTTTGACCTACCATTATGGGAAAACGTGTTTTCGTGAAGAAATCATGACAAACTAACACAAAATGAAGATTTCATTATAACTTGACATTCTGAGTTCATTTCATGAAACCTGCGCTTCCCCTATAAGAGTTCGACCTACCATTATGGGAAAACGTGTTTTCGTGAAGAAATCATGACAAACTAACACAAAATGAAGATTTCATTATAACTTGACATTCTGAGTTCATTTCATGAAACCTGCGCTTCCCCTATAAGAGTTCGACCTACCATTATGGGAAAACGTGTTTTCGTGAAGAAATCATGACAAACTAACACAAAATGAAGATTTCATTATAACTTGACATTCTGAGTTCATTTCATGAAACCTGCGCTTCCCCTATAAGAGTTCGACCTACCATTATGGGAAAACGTGTTTTCGAGAAGAAATCATGACAAACTAACACAAAATGAAGATTTCATTATAACTTGACATTCTGAGTTCATTTCATGAAACCTGCGCTTCCCCTATAAGAGTTCGACCTACCATTATGGGAAAACGTGTTTTCGTGAAGAAATCATGACAAACTAACACAAAATGAAGATTTCATTATAACTTGACATTCTGAGTTCATTTCATGAAACCTGCGCTTCCCCTATAAGAGTTCGACCTACCATTATGGGAAAACGTGTTTTCGTGAAGAAATCATGACAAACTAACACAAAATGAAGATTTCATTATAACTTGACATTCTGAGTTCATTTCATGAAACCTGCGCTTCCCCTATAAGAGTTCGACCTACCATTATGGGAAAACGTGTTTTCGTGAAGAAATCATGACAAACTAACACAAAATGAAGATTTCATTATAACTTGACATTCTGAGTTCATTTCATGAAACCTGCGCTTCCCCTATAAGAGTTCGACCTACCATTATGGGAAAACGTGTTTTCGAGAAGAAATCATGACAAACTAACACAAAATGAAGATTTCATTATAACTTGACATTCTGAGTTCATTTCATGAAACCTGCGCTTCCCCTATAAGAGTTCGACCTACCATTATGGGAAAACGTGTTTTCGTGAAGAAATCATGACAAACTAACACAAAATGAAGATTTCATTATAACTTGACATTCTGAGTTCATTTCATGAAACCTGCGCTTCCCCTATAAGAGTTCGACCTACCATTATGGGAAAACGTGTTTTCGTGAAGAAATCATGACAAACTAACACAAAATGAAGATTTCATTATAACTTGACATTCTGAGTTCATTTCATGAAACCTGCGCTTCCCCTATAAGAGTTCGACCTACCATTATGGGAAAACGTGTTTTCGTGAAGAAATCATGACAAACTAACACAAAATGAAGATTTCATTATAACTTGACATTCTGAGTTCATTTCATGAAACCTGCGCTTCCCCTATAAGAGTTCGACCTACCATTATGGGAAAACGTGTTTTCGAGAAGAAATCATGACAAACTAACACAAAATGAAGATTTCATTATAACTTGACATTCTGAGTTCATTTCATGAAACCTGAGCTTCCCCTATAAGAGTTCGACCTACCATTATGGGAAAACGTGTTTTCGTGAAGAAATCATGACAAACTAACACAAAATGAAGATTTCATTATAACTTGACATTCTGAGTTCATTTCATGAAACCTGCGCTTCCCCTATAAGAGTTCGACCTACCATTATGGGAAAATGTGTTTTCGTGAAGAAATCATGACAAACTAACACAAAATGAAGATTTCATTATAACTTGACATTCTGAGTTCATTTCATGAAACCTGAGCTTCCCCTATAAGAGTTCGACATACCATTATGGGAAAATGTGTTTTCGTGAAGAAATCATGACAAACTAA